>NC_056725.1:1669998339-1670145839 GCF_019279795.1 Protopterus annectens
TGACACAATGTACGACATGTGTCCCGACACGGGGAGAGTGGGCAGTGTGTAGGGATGTGTTCATATCCCACCTGCGCCCACAGTAAAGATGAGTGCTGTAGAGTAGTGGCAGGTAGGGGAACTATGGGTATGCGATTATGGGCCTAGGTGTGCAGGTGTTGGCTGGCAGGCACATATTAGGACCGCTCCGTGAGTGTAAGTAATATTCCGATGTGGGTATAAAAGATGCCCATACCTCCCAAACCTTAAGGGCACATCTACTGGACAGTCCGTAAAACATTCGGGGAACACATAGGGACCATATCATTGAACTGTCCCCGATTATCAGGGACGTCCGTGATTATGAATCAGAATCTAACACAGTCCCAACTAAACCCTCCTATAACTAATGATATTAGGAGGAAAGGTAGCGGAATACACGTAATGAATAATGACAACATGTAAGAGTCCTAAACAGCATGTACCTCAGACAATGTGTATGAATACATATGTGCTCTGGGTCTGTCAATGTGTCAGGTTAATACACCAACCTTCTAAATGTGTCCCTGAAGTCATTATGCAGTGTCCCTGATTCAGTGTTCATTCTTCCCCATTCGTATGAGAGGTCTGATAGTGAGAGAAAGCGCATGTTCCACCGACTACCTTAGAAAGTTGATAGAATAATAGGGTTGGGGTAACCACCTGTCCACCTTTGCGAGGGACACTCCCCTTTGGGCAGTTGTGTCCTGCAAAATAACTGTAATTATGGCAAATGTCCTGTGATTTAGGGCAAAGATTACCTATATTGTCTGTAGTAGTTGCATAAAACAATTATGTTCACCTGAAACACCTAAATGTTATAAGTAACAGTATAAGCAACTATAATCCTACAAGAGTAACCTTTTCTTTAGGCAAAACAGTGAAGTACTCCCCTTTCTACTGGCTGTGGGTATATGTTGCCCTGCAAAGTCTGACGTCTCTACATTCAGGTCCTATAGGGTTGCCACCTTTCCAAATGGCCAAAGTGGGACATGTTCTGTCGAAATGTCAGGCTTTCCAGGACAAAACATACCTGCAGCCGTGCATAGTATAGGATTATACTTCTTTGCACAAATAAAAGCTTAATGTACTTGCATTTGAATTGCTTATGCTACATCACATAACATATAGAAGTTTCATATACAAAATAACTGTTTTATGCAACTGTTAATGAAACATAGAATATAATAATGTCCTGTAATCGGGACATTTGCTATGTCTTGATTATTTTCACAGTGTCCTTCGCAAAGTGGGGCAGGTGGTAAACCAACAGTCCCACCTTGGCCAATTGAAAAGGTGGCAAACCTATAATAGGTATGCGGTAGCATGACTCGGCTGACCAATGTGGCTCCCACAACCCAACAGAAAAGGTCACTTAAGGTTAATCACTTGTTAACAGAGGGGGTGGAGCTAGGAACTAAAATTTCTATTTAAGGAGTAAACTAAAACATTTCAGAGCTTTACCAGAAAGGCTCATCCAGACTCTGCTACACTTTGCTGTGAAGGAAAGGTTAGTTTGCTGTTATTTTTTGTAATTCTGTATTGCCTTTCTATATTTTGAATACTGTAGTTTGTTTTCTTTACCTTGTGTTTTGCTTGCATTCTGTTTAACAGCATATTAAAACTTCAAAAGAGACCACAGCTCTCTCTGTTCTGAGTCAGGCAGAATTTTTTCCCTCCCTCCCACCCATTTAAGTTGTCTTGTTAAATACCACTGTCTTTCTAGTTGCCCGCCTCTTATGTTAATCTGACCATATATCTCATTTCTCTCTACTTTCACTGGCTTATGTGAGTAATCACAAAACCATCACTTTTGAAATCCCACCCTTCAGTTATTTAAATTTATTGGCCATCCTACAGTATTTCATAGTACCAAAATACAAAAGTAACCACCCTTTCAGTCCATCTTGCTGTTTTAAAATAGTAACTCTCCACTAAACCTTAACTTTTAAACAGGTAAAACTCAAGTTACCTACTTTCATATCTAACTTCTCTAGTGCACACTGCAGAGTGCATTCTTTTCAATCTTACCTTTAAGCATCCCTGTTACTAGCACTTTCTCTAATACCTAAAAGATCATCTCTACTTGACTCCAAGTAGACTTTTCTCTATCTGTTAAACCTAGCACTTGCTCCTACAGTACTTATTACCTTGATACGGCACTCTTATAGATAGCACCCAAAAGGCAAACCCCATTTCTCGGTCACCACGTCCCCGGAATCTCTTTTAAAGTTTTTTGTCTAGTCCTTCTAGCATGTCGAGGGATCAGTTGCTAGTGTCCTCTCCTGCTCAGCTGGTGAACCTGGGAATATTGAGGCAATGTTACAATTGCCTCATGTACACAGACAACCCTCTCCTCCTCCCACAAAACACAAATACATGCGAGAGATGCAACTATACGGCCAAACTGGAGGCTGAGCTCTCTCAACATAGGACTGGCAAGACCAGTCAGGAGGAGAAGGTTACCACACACACTATAGACCCAGTCTCACATAGTACCATCACAACCTCAAATCATACACATAAACACACAAAGACATACTCGTGGCTCTGATCAAAAATCTACCAAAACAGCAGAGGCCACCAAAGCAGACACCCAAACAACCACCACCTCAGAACACAACACCTGCAACACATAGACCTCACAGTCAGAGTGTCAAACAGTCACAGCCCTTAAGGCCAAACACAATGCCAGACACACTAGTCATTGGTGACTCCATAGTCAGACACACTGACGTCCCGCTCACCAGACTGAGTAAGGAGAAGGTCACAGTAAGCTGCCTGTCGGGCGCTAGAATCCGCCACATAACGCAAGCACTCAGGTCTCTCAACAGCAGGTACAAATATGACTCAGTCATTGTCCACGCTGGTGTAAACGACCTGAGATACCTCCTTGGACTACATGAAAGAGACATTGAGGAGCTCTCTGATTATGTAGCCCAGGCAGGTATGACCCTGACCTTGAGCAGTATCCTACCTTCACCAAGAATGATGCCACAATACAGAGATAAGATGATCAGCTTTAACAATTGGCTTAAACTCTGGTGTCATTCAAAGGGGATCCAATGTCTGTCTGCCTGGGATGACATGCTGGACAAGCCACGCTGCTTCGCAAGGGACGGCTTGCACCTGTCACCCTGGGATTCGGATATTGGCAAGGCTCTTGCCACCCCATAGTGCCTTTTTAGGCAAGGCTCAAATTCTAAACCTACCACCCTAGAACACAAAAAGGAAAAACTAAGGGTAATGCTGCTCAATGCCAGAAGTCTAAATCTCAAAATGCACGCACTCGAGGCCCTTCTCAGTATGGAGAACATCGATGTCTGTGCAGTGACAGAAACCTGGTTCAAGGCTCCTGAGAGCACCCCAGCACTATCAGGTTTTACCTCTTATCATGCGTTCCGCCTCAAAATCCGGACAATACCAAGAAAGGAGGGTATCCATATTCATCAAAGACACCCACACCTCAAGACTGGTGGCAACGCATCGATGCATCGGAGACCATCCAGGTGCAATTAACCATAGGCAAGACTGCTCTGCAAATTGTAGCATGTTACAGGCCACCCTCACAAACTCAGGAACCTCACATGGCCTTCTTGAAAACACTAGAGGGGATAAATGTATCACCAAACACCATCATACTAGGTGACTTCAATTACCCTAATATAGACTGGGAACACTACTCAAACCCAAACACCCTAGCCCAAAAGTTCCTGGAATTCATAAACTCAAATGCCATGGAACAACTAGTCACCATCCCCACAAGAGGAGAAAACATACTTGATCTCATCATCACGAACATGGGAGCACAATGTTCAACACCGAAGTATACCCTCACTGGTGAGATCAGATCACAACTAATCTTGCTGGAGGTCCTCATCCCACCCCACCTGAAATAAAAAGACCACAGTAAAGAACTTCTCGAAGCCGACTTCACACTTCTAAAGACTAGTGTGGTCTCCTTTAAGGCCCCCGAGCCGACGGAAAACAGTACTCAAGCCGCTGAATCACTTACAAATGCCTTCTACCAGCACCTGCAGGACTGCATGGATAAGGCAATCCCAAGCAAAACAAAGACTCTTTGTACCAAAGGCAAGCGTCCACTCTGGTGGACCCCAGCCATAAACAAACTCTACAACAAAAGGAGGAAGCTACTACAAGATAGAGCAAAATCCTTAAAAGGTAAGACACCCTTGATCACTATAAGTAAAAACTAAGAGCTCTCATAAAATCATCCAAAGCAAATTTTGAGAGAAAAATAGCTAAAGACTCAAAAGACAATCATAAGGCCTTCTTTAGCTATATTTAGAAACCTGGGAGGAAACTCCCAGATATGCTCAGAACTAGTTCAAAATGATGTGAAGATTACTGATCCTACAGACATTGCCAACATACTGGCTGACAGGTTCAGTGCAAACTTCTCCCCTCCCCCAAAAGGAGAGATATCTATACCAAGCGATTGCAGCCCCCAAACATCTCCAACACCCAAGTGAGAACTGCTCTCCAAAGCAAAACACAGCATCCATGGGACCTGATGGTGTCCCCGGCTGTGTGCTCCACGAACTCAACGAGGAATTAAACCCACAGCTAGGACAGCTGTTTAATCATAGTCTTACCTCTGGATACGCACTCCAGGAGTGGCGCACTGCAACTGTGGTCCCACTTCACAAAGGCGGTGCCTCCACCGACCCTGGAAATTACCGCCCATTAGCTTGACAAGCCTTATCTGCAAAGCCATGGAGAGGATCATAATGGACCTCATAAATAAAGACATAGGAATTTGCAGACTTTGGATCCATCCCAGTTTGGCTTTGTCAAAGGCAGATCATGCCTTCTAAACTTGGTTGACTTTTCAAACAGTCACCAAAGCCATTGATGAGGGAAAGGCAGTCCATACAGCCTACCTCGATCTGGAAGGCCTTTGATACAATACCCCACTGGTATCATTGAAAAACTCATCAGCTTAAATGTTAACCCATACATCACAAGATGGGTTGCAAACTGGCTGAGTGACAGAACCCACAGGGTCAGAGTTGCTGCGCCATGTCAGACTCAAAGCCTGTCACAAGTGGTGTCCCACAGGGCTCAGTCCTGCGCCCACTCTTGTTTGGCATCTACTTTTCAAGTACAAGCAAACACAGGAGGGTTATGGCTGACAAAGTTTTCAGATGACTGCAAACTGGGCGCCATAGTAGAAAACACATCTGACACAGATATCCTTCAGAAGGGTCTCACAGAAACGGATAACTGGTGCCAGAGCCATGGCCTAAAATTAAATGCCAAAATGCATAGTCATACCCTTCGGAAAACAAGGTTACCCTAGCTACCAAATAGGTGGCAATCCACTGAGTACAGAAGAAGTTATCAGGGACCTGGGGACCCAGGTTGATAGTAGTCTGTCATTCGACACCCATGTAGCTAAAGTAGTTAGGAAGACCTTCTACATTGCCCACCTTATCATGAAGGATTCTCATCTAGATCAAGGGAGGTCATAGTCTCCCTATACTCATCACCATCAGACCAATGATTGAGTACAATGCCCCATTCGAATGTATCTGACCCGACACTTGCAGCAGCTGGAGAGGCCACAAAAGTTCCTCACCAAAAGGATAAAGGGTCTCAAACATCTGTCCTATGCTGCCCGACTGAAAGAACTCCAGCTCTATTCAGTCGCCACCGCTTGCTCAGAGGTGACCTTTGCCTAACATACAAGGCCATGTCAAACCCAGATTTGATGAATATGCTTCACCTCAAAAATCTAGATCCAGAGCCACAAGGGCGGAGACTTAAACCTCGACACGGCTATTAATAGGACGTGCTGGAGGGATAGATTCATCACCCAAAGACTCCCTATGCTTTGGAATAAAATCCCGGTATATGTGAGGCAGAGCACCTCGCTGGCCTTGTTCAAGAGAAATCTTGACCAATGGATGGGAGATCGCAGATATACCCCAGGGATTACCTCAGTGTCACTGCTCAACAGAGGCACAGCAAAATAATGGGTATAGTTCCCCATACTAAAGGGGTGGCGTAAGCCACAAAACTATGGGCTAGGCTTGTAAATGCCCTCGGGCAGATAGCCTAGTATGAACCTATGAACCTATGAACCTATGAACTACTTGTCTGTAATAAAGAGTCTCGGTTCCCATGTATCAGCCAGATGGGAGCAGATTGTATGCGGAACACACAAATATGATTAATTCACTGTACAGGCTGCTGATTCCGTACAGTTGACCACCATGCCATCGCCTAATGGGCAGCAATTCCCAGTACTGTAGTCATGTAGTCCGATGTAATAGGCATCACAAGGTGGGAGCAGATTGTATGAGGAACACACAATTAATATGATTAATTCACTGGGCAGGCTGCTGATTCCATACAGTCGAATCCCATGCCATCGCCTAATGGGCAGTCATTCCTGATACTGGTCAGGAGTGGCCTTAGGTCAACTGGTGCCCTAGGCAAAGGGCACAACGGCACCCCCCACCACACCACCCAGTGCCCCCATCCTGGCCTACACCAAATAAATACTGGTAAAGTGCCCCCACTAAAGCGGTGCCCTAGGCAGCTGCTTTGTTGGCCTATGCCTAAGGCCGGCTATGACTGTAGTCATGTAGTCTGATGTGATAGGAATCACAAGGTGGGAGCAGATTGTATGAGGAACACACAAATATGAATGATTCACCGGACAGGCCACTAATTCCGTACGGTCGAACGCCATGCTGCCGCCTAATAGGCAGCCATTCTTGATACTGTATTCATGTAGTCTGATGTAATAGGCATCACAAGGTGGGAGCACATTGTATGAGGTACGTGCAAATATGATTGATTCACTGGACAGGCTGCTAATTCCGTACAGTCGAACGCAATGCCGTCGCCTAATGGGCAGCCAATCCCGATACTGTAGTCATGTAGTCCAATATAATAGGAATCACAAGGTAATATTGTGGTCCTCGCTCCCACCCAGGGGTGTGAATGACAGATGCAAGCACCAATGTCGGTGCATTTGCAAGTGCGAGAGCGAGCGGGTGTAAGTGTGTTTGGCTACCAGTATGCGAGTATTGCACTGGTAAAGCAATGTAGAGGCTAACCGAGCATAAGAGGCTGTAACCAGAGGTCAGCAGTGCTTAACACCGTGCAAACCCACATACACCCGCTCCCAGCTGCTTTAATTTGCCTTACTCCCTCCATATCCAATGGGCTTGTTCTGCCCTGCAACCAACTAAACGTCCTTTGTAAGGGACGGAACCAGGACCCTGCGCAAACAGTTAATGTGTATTACCAATACGTCATGGCGGATATACAGACAACGGACAGTACCACAAACATATCATACAGCGCAGTCATTCAACAGTATAGGAATGTATCCCATCATGTAGATGTACATGTGAGTGTTTAATTCCAGCATATAGGTACATATATATATATATATATACATATATATATATAGAGAGAGATGTATCAGGAACATACCATGTGGCAAAAAAGCATTACAAACGAATGAAATGGGAAACACCAGCAACACCTGTATTATGTAGTGGTGTTGCTCTATGTGATCACAAGACTCCCTCAGACAGATATGTGTCAGTCATACACACAAATAGTTGTACATTGGCCGTATACATCACTCTGTGCATGTAATGTACATTAACACAACAGTATCTGTCCAATCATTATGTGTGAACAGTAATCTTGCAAGGTGCTGTGTGCAACATCATCATCATGATAAAGGTAAATGGGGTAACCATAGAGGGACCAGTAGTGTTTTGTGTACAATGGGGTCATCCTCATCACGTGTACCTGGACCATGTAGGAGTGATGTGCATACCAGGATCGTGCGCATGAGAGACAGGGGTGAGGATAACAGGAGTATGTTATGATGCATACTACAAGGGTTTCATGTGTCCAGTTTGCACGTGTGTGTAATGGACAGCTATGTATAGGGCAGATGTTGTCCTAGGAGCGGAATGGCCTTATGTGTCCGTAGGTGAGGGTCAGATGTTGGGGAAGGAGTGTAGGTATGGCAGTGCAGGATAGGTAGGATCACAGAAAAGACAGCATACAAGGTTGGTATATGACACATGTGGGGGGATACACCTTGGACGGGGATGGGTCTTCGGCAATCAAAAGCCCATGGTAACAGTGGGATGGAGGTCCCCAGCCATGGGCAACTGCCACTGCACCTATACAGCTGCAAAGGAGGCAGTGCTGGGGGCTGTCCAGGATGGGAAGCATCACCCTGTATATGTGACACTCCACCCTTGAACTGGTGTATCTAGCTTCGTAACCCCTTAGGGAGCCACCAACACAACACATCCGAGACCGCACAACAGCAGATATGTACTTGTCTGGTCCCACTCTCAAAGGGGACATGCTCCATCCTCAGTGGTGGTACCACCAGAAGGTGGTGCAGAGCCAACAGAGGTTGATGTCTATGGCTGGGTCCCAGATGTGCTAGTGCCAGGTGCCATGGTCAGCTGAAGTGGGACAGGAGGTTCTGCCGGGACCTCCCAACCCATTCAGCCTATGGTGTTGCGTTTTAAACCCACATATGGCTTAGTGATAGACAACAGCATACAGGATTAGATACGACAGTATGCATAGATATCACCAGCAACCCAACACAACAGATGGTATACATTTGCAGAGAGAACACAACATATGCATATATACCACATGCCAACTGTACAATGTATAGTAGACATGTGACCGCAGCTATGAACAGTTGCCCATCATTGGCTTGTCACTGGGAATCCCACACAGTATCAGTCATACCACTGTCTCATGTGACACATGTCCAGTCAGGGATGTGATGGCAGTAACACATGCCTATCATCATGTACTGTCTGCAATCTTCACATCATGCTTCTGCTGTGCACAAATGTGTGTTCAGTGTGTAACACAGGAAACAAATGGTTGCACACACTGACCAGTTCACAGATGGCACTACAGATGGGGGTCCTTCATGAACAGAGTACTGTCATGTCTGTATTATAACATGCAGAATAGCCATTACCACACACACGTTAAACAGGCAGTAGTCTCAATGCAGCATAGCTACACTTACATGCTGTAGTCATGTGTGGCACATCACCCTACTGTCTTTAGGCTATTTCCCACTGTGGCAAAAGATTGAGGTACATCCAGATATCATCTGTGATGCCTAGTCAGAACACTACATCCAGGTAACACTCACAGCGACTGTCATGGCCAGATAATAACATGTTTCCCTAGACAGTGTACTGTGTTTATCACGCGGATGGCTATGGGAACACCATCACAGCTGTACCACATGCAATCAGCTAGAGGTGGACTGCAATAGGTGCAGAGGCCATCACCTGACCATTTCCATCACTTACAATACACATGCTGCTGCTGTGCAGGTGTACACTTCATATCCACCAGAGAGTGTGTGGGTGGGACAGGCAATGTACACCAGGGAAGGGATTGGAGACTTAACCATAAGCATCATCTGCCACCTGCCACATGCCGAACAGTACAGGGGTCAAACCCCTAACTATTCATTACTATTACATGTGCATGACGTTACTACATGTGCCACAAAGGCGACATGTTGCTGTGCTGTAAGAACATGTGTGTATGTGAGTGAGTGACAGCTGCAACAGATATAGTAGACATACATTAGGTGTGGCACACAAGTCAGTCTACTTGAACGGATACCATTGTCACCACAACCAAACTTTCTAATGGACATGCAGTGACACCTTCTCCAGGGCCACAAAGACAAAACATAACTACTTAGTTTGCCACATTGCAGTAATGCACAGGACCACATGCACCACAGGGGATATCTGGAGGTTCTATGGGCTAGAGCATGTGAAAGTGCTTGACAACTATTGGTATGCCAACGAGGTTTATACTGGGAGTGACTGTGGTTGGGAGCATCACAACCCACACGCAGACACAGGGTGCCAGTACTGGCATGCAGGTATGCATTGCTCCATGGGTGTGTAGTGTTTGGCTGTGCAAGATGGCTGTACAAGGCTTTGTGAGGGGTAACCCTTGCCATCACGTCACCGGACAATGGTGTGCAGTGCGGGGTGTAGTGTCTGCAATGTCCCACACAGATGGGTACTGCATTATCTGGCCTGACATCCTGGTTACCAATGTGTAGGGCCATAAATTTGCAATGCATGCCATGTCTGCGTTTGATAGTCCTTCATATGGACATTGCCTGGGATGTGCATGTCCCACAATACTGTACAGTGACATGTACAGGTGTACCTGGTTTGGCAGACACATGTTGTGTACACAGCCTGTTATACCCCAATATGCCAATACTGGCCTAGTGTGGTGAGACCTGCTTATAATGAGCAGGTCGGCCTTGCAAATGCATGGATAGTATGATACAGGTATTCCGTGGTGTCAGTGGCATGGGTCCATTCAGAGCACATGTATACAGCATTGTCTGGCCTTTGTGGATCACATTTGATGGCACCACATATGTTGCAGGTATTCAGTGTGGAACATAGTGAAGGCACAATGTCCACATATATGTGCTTATTGTACGACTGTACAGGGTGCCATGTCCTCTGCACACCATGTCTATCATCTGTCCTCAATGTGCATGTTACTAGCAACATAGTGGGATATCCTAGACAAGTTTGTTTGTGCATGGCACATGGGTGCAGGACATATACCGGGTACTAGTAGGGCTGCATACTTAGTTCACCAGGCCTTTTGCCAGATGTATGGGTATGGCTTGCCAACACAGTGCCGTGGCTGACTGACAGCTGTACTCCTCGTGAGGTGTCCAATGTGTCATAAGACAGAAACCATATAGGAAAACCAACAAAACCCACTCCCAAGCATGTCCAATGGTAAGACAATCACAGCCACCTCTACACAGGCTCTGACAGACAAACACACAGTTGCCATGTCCTGTATACATACCCCTACTGTATCACACTGCAGCAACACGCATTTAGGGCACACGCTACAGCAAATACTACAAAGCACTGTACTTGTCTCACGCAGGCAGACACACACACACACACACACACACACACACACACACACACACACACACTTGGCATGTCTGGGATTAGAGCACCGACCTAACTACTATACTACACTACAGCATTACGCAGTTACAGAACATCCTACCAAGATTACTGGGACACAGTACACCCAGAGGTGCATTTGTAGATGGGTGACATCATCAGCCTTGCCAAAGGTGGGTATAAGAAATGTATGGAGTGTGAGCAGTCTAAAAGCATTGCTCAGTCCTTAGGCAAACAGAGACACACACACACACAAACACGGCAAGTGTGGGACTAGAACACCAACCTAACTACTTTATCACACTACAGCATTACGCAGTTACAGAATGCGCTACCGAGATTACTGGGACACAGCACTCTCAGAGGTGTATTTGTAGATGGGTGACATCATCAGCCTTGCTAAAGGTGGGTATAAGAAATGTATGGAGTGTGAGCAGTCTAAAAGCATTGCTCAGTCCTCAGGCAAACAGGGAGACACACACATACACACACACACACACACACACACACACACACACACACACACACACACACACACACACACACACACGGCAAGTGTGGGACTAGAACACCGACCACTACAGCATTACACAGTTACAGAACACAATACCGAGATTACTGGGGCACAGCACTCCCAGAGGTGTATTTGAAGGTGGGTGTCATCATCTGCCCTGCCAAAGGTGGGTATACAAATTGTATGGAGTGTGAGCAGTCTAAAAGGTGTATTTGAAGGTGGGTGTCATCATCTGCCCTGCCAAAGGTGGGTATACAAATTGTATGGAGTGTGAGCAGTCTAAAAGCAATTTACAGTCCTCTGGCAAATGGGGACAGACATACACACACACGCACCAGTGGTGGGAATGGAACACCTGCCTATTTACAGATTACTATTACAATGCTACATACTTACAAATCACACCACACAGACTACACATTTCAAGACTGTCATTATGACCTTCTGGGAATGCGGACATCAACAGGGATGCTGGCAGTTAAGATGTACATACCTGTGAACCTGTGTGTTTAAAGTAGGAATCCATCCTGCCCTGGAGTATGCCCATCTGTGGAATGGATGACTACTACCACTATACAGGGTTACAATGGCCATGCCCATACACAGAGGCACATAACCGACACAAGGTGTCACTGGGCATGCTCTCACACTTAGTAGCACAGGGCTGTTCGGAATGCACTATGTGTCCATCTACACAAGGATATACTGGGCATGCTCATACACAGTAGCACAGGGGGCATGCTCACACACTTAGTAGCACAGGGCTGGTCGGAATGCACTACTATGTGTCCATCTACACAAGGATATACAGGGCATGCTCATACTCTTAGTAGCACAGGGCTGACTGGGATGCACTCTGATGCTAAACACGGAAGGCCACAGTGGCCATGCTATTACAAGTAGATGTAAAGAACACATTGTAATGGGCTCTGGTATTAGTAGTTGGCATTGTTAGCAGGAATGCTGCTCTACATATATTTGACACCAGACTTTTACACAACATCTGCTGTCATTCTGGGATGACATGGCTGACAGTAGACAGGCCTTTGACACATATCACATGCATCCATGATTCAAGGGAGTGGGGATAATACCCAAGTCACATCCGCCCACACAGTGCCATTCCAAGGCAAATGTCCTAAACACAGGTTAACTCCCATACACCTACAGGACAACTACATTGTTTACTTATGCTAACCAGTGCTAGATGTGTAGCGTCCATATTCACAGCTGGTTACTGTAGATCCAACAATGGGGAGTACTGACATCTGTGCAGTGAGGAACACCTGGCTGATGGCTCTGTAGTGCACAATAGCACTACCACCATATACCTCAGAACCTAGCACTACCACCATATACCACAAAACCAGATATGTGGGCCATAACACAGGTACAGACCGCTCAAGGTGGTGTCCCCACATACATAAAGGCCACTCACATGTACTGACTGATCCCCCATGAAAAGCATCACAGATGAGTCATGTGCAGGACACAGTGTCACATGCTGCATTCTAGGATGTAAACCTCAGGCACCACCATCCCCTCGTTCCACCAACATGCATCCATACATGTTGTAGGACATATAAGAGTACACCACCATGTGACCCTTGACCTGTGTACTGTACCAAGCTCTACATCAACTGTAGAGAGTACACATGTACTGACACAGTTGCATCATGTGTTATGCAATGCAATGATACCACTATCTGTAACCAGGTCAACTGCACACATACCAGGGTCCCTCAGAACTTTCCACCATTAGGAGATGACTGTTGCTGTACACCAGTACACACCCTCATGTATGGATATGACATACATGTACCTGCCCTGGGTATGTGCATGCCACACACACAACATACAAGTAAATAGCATAGCTGTTGTTGTCCTTTGTGCAAACAGCTGGCTACAGCCATTACACACATGCACATGGAATGTAGGTCCATGACTGCTGAATGCTAACAGTACATAAGGTGTGATATGAATGTTGACAAAGGTAACATTCTCTCTGTACCGGTCACCCATTACACCCATCATATCATGCAACAGTCCACGTGTCATGTATGTCATTACACATGTCCACCAATTGCAATGCCTACAAACATGCCCAAATGACAGGATTGTAAGACCTACACACCTGTACACGTAGTGTTGTGCATTCAGATAACATACGTGTGCAGCTGCTGATGTATGCAGGTGACAAGTATCCTAGTACATCATGCAGTTGCAATGCAGCTTCAACATTGCCAACTGTATATGGTGATATGCTGAATGTACGGAAAGATGTAACTCAGGTATGGATAGATGTGTGGAAATAACTAAGTAGTGAGGCATCTTTGCAGATGGATATTTGCTGTGGACAGCTCACAGGTGTGTCACAAGTGGTCCTACAATAACCTGTGTAACCGGTAAGCAATGGTTTCAATAATTGAAGAACATAACACACAACTTAGACAGCGGTCAGGGTGACAGTGAAGGTAAATCACTTGACACCTGTTAATAGTTAAGACATCCAGTGTGCATATGTCAGCACTGTTGCCACAGGAAGCATCAGTACAGTTTGTAACACATGCAATACTGCTGTACGTCTGTCATACATATCATGAGCTAGGCAGGTCTGAGATTCACAGTACTGGCATGTGTGGTTGCGTGGGTGTCCATATATGTCACATTACATGGGAAATACATTTCAATTGTTACTCACTTTCCTGTACACATCTGTACAGACTGCAATGTAGAAAGCAGGACATAGGCAGGGGCTTGTATCTCACACATGTGAGGTATCTGTATGTGCGTGACATAGGTGTATTCAATACTGAATGCCACAGTGTGTGTATGTAGGGCTGTCTGGTCCCTGGGGTGAGGATGTATGTTACCATACTGAACTGATAAGACCCCCCCCCCATCCAGGTGATGCATTCTACTATCTGTGTTAATGTCCCCGATCTTAGGCCATACTGACTACCTGTAAATGTGTATTCTCTGTGGCGCGTCATGTAGGTCCACAGTACTGTAATGATGATTTGCACATAGGTAGGGGTCCTCACTTCACCAGTAGCAACTGTGTGTGAGTCTGTGTTACTGTGTTGGTGAATCCGTGAGTGTGTGGGTGTGTTACTGTGTCACTGAATACATGTGTGTCAATACCAGAGTGTGTGGGTGCAGCTCTGGGTGCAGCTGTGTGTTGGCATCCTGTCATGGGAATGTGTATTACTGATTCCCAATGAGGCATCACACTTCCCACTGGCCTCTACCCTTGTAATCAGCTAGACCGCTCTCTTACCTCACCACTCCATGTAACTGTACCTGTGATGTCACCCTTTATGGATGTCACGTCTGTAGCCACAGTAGCTAAATACACAGCTATCATGCTCTTGGATCAGTAGATGTATTTGTAATGTGGGACATTCTCACTGGTATGTAGCAGCTACATGGTGCATGCTGTTATATTCATACATATCTGTGAGTAGTCCACACTGACATATGGGACAGTAACTACAAACATTGACATCCACTGGCACGTGCAATTAGACCTGAAGGAGGACAGCAGAACATCATGACCAACATGCAGTTACTGTTGTTATACAAGACACATACTGTTAACAGTACGAAATGCATTGTACACCTGTAGTACATGGTATTTCTGCTGCCTGTCAACAGTACTCAACAATTGTAAACTACACTTATCTTCCTGGTCTGTTCACCCTGAGCATCAGACCATATGAACATGTCCCTGCACCGATGGTGTGGATGTCAGGGATGTGGCACAGGCATCATCATATGCACAGGGTGATAATGTTTGCCAGAGGCCTAGACTGCACCATTGGATGACATCATGTGTGTGGGTTAGAGCCTTTGATCTAATTGGGCATGTGTGGATGTTATGCATGTGTGTGTTGTGGTGCCCTACATGTTTCCGGTGTGTGGGTGTATGGATGCACACAGTTCTGCCATGTGTCTGGCCTACACAGGTGTATTATTGACAGCTGCAGACTGTACAGGCAAGGCTTTACAGTTCACGGTGTCTGGCCACAGACATGTGACCTGTGCCTGCCAGGGGTTGCACGGGCACTACCAGGCAGAGGTACAGACTGGGAACTGTCTGATGTCACTTGTCCACTGGAACCATGTCCCTGTTGGGACCATCCCAGGCCATGTTCACGTGGCCTGCTGTGTCGTGGTATGGACAGCACAGCACCAGATGAACTGCTGCTGCTACCACCACTATGGGAGCGGACAAGTGAGGTAGCTCATATATGTAGACCTGAAACAGGTGATGTAGCAGGTCTACGTCCACGTTCCCAACGCCTCACTCCTACCAGATGTTCCAACACAGACAGTGCACGCTCACAGATTGTCATGCCATGGTCAAGGACTCCAACCATGTCACCCAACCGTCTATCCAAAGCTTCAGCAATCTGCTGTTAAGCATTTACCATTGCCTGGATGTTGTTGTTTAAAGAATGGACAGCAGTCCTCTGTAGCCTTTGATCTTCTATGTTGCACCATTCAGCACATGCCTGTGCCTCCATTACAGCCTGAAACATGCATCTGGTGACACTAGCTGCTGCGATCTGTCTTGCAGGAGCATGTTGGCCAGACGTCCTCCTACAAGCAGCACTGGCCACCTGCCCATGTGGGGCACCACCAGTCAGTTGGCTGACACCATGGTGTGCAGGCACACCTTCCATAGCCCCCACAATTTCCTGTTCCAAGCTACCACAAGCCAACTGTCCTACCTCTATGGCCACTGGTGATGGGGTATGTGCAGGCATGGGATCTGTGTGCAGGGATGAGGGGGATATAACTGGAATGGCAACCAACAGCACAGTTTCAGCCCCTGACAACTCTGCCTGTGACTCAATCATACATTCATCATCACTGCTAGAGTCTGTGGGGACACTAACATCAGATGTACCGCAGGAGGGCAATGCACCTACCTCACCTGTGAGGACAGACAAGAACTGTACATTACAATCTGTACAATAGACACGCACACAGACACACACGCATTTGATATGACAGAAGGCATGCAACATGCATGTGATATGGTAGATGGCATACAGCGCAGACAATAATAGTGGTAGTTATCATACATGCCTGGGTTGCACACAACAGCATGCATGTGTCATAGCAGACGGCATGTAAATTACACAATCATAGTAGTAGTTAGCATATATCCCTGTGTTACACCATGTAGACCAGCACAGGTTAACACCTGCTTGATGTGTGGCATATGATCTTGACAATCACATGTAGTATGACATGTGATCTGCTGATGCATACATGTTTAACACAATGGTGTTCTGTCAAATATACAGTGGGGCAATGGTGTCCCAATGCAGTGTTGTCTGTCCATCCTACAAATATACTGTACATTTAGCTGATGTGCATGGCCATTGCAGGGAATCACGAGGCATCTCTATTGCTATACAGTGTGAGTTACAGACACAGTTCATAGCCATGACTGTGTTCAGATACAATACATATATACTGTGGAATGTGACCCACGTCACTGAGGTGTATACACACTAAACCATGATGTGGAAGTTGTGACACAGTTCACTGAAGGGTATACGGATGACACCCCTGCACATCTGCAACCATATTGCTGCTGCCTGGCAACTATGGCCAGACATGGTGAACACGTCGGCACACCATGTCCCACATGACAGCTGTGTACCACACACACACAAACACAAGAGGAGCAAGTATGACATTGATGTCCGACACCAGCAAGGGGAATGTATTGTATCTGTGGGCTGATGTGGATACTGTACAGGTGACTGCTGTCATGTCATGACACCCTTAAGATGTTCAACACATCTTATGTGGTGGATTGATGTTATGCCTACACAAGATGTGCACAAGCCTGTAGGATGTCTAGTGTTCCACATCTACAATATGACCATTACATAAAGGCCATAGTTGGAACATGTGTAGCCATTGTACGACAGGGTGTACACACAATCACATCACGCCTACTGTGTGTGTTGCTACATGTCTCTGGCCATCCTCCATGGCCATGTATCTACATGTGTTGGCCAAATTATTGTGACGGGCATATATTTCACATGTCTGTGTTGTCCCATATGACATACACCCATAGATGTCATATGCTCCACTGACGACAGGGTTATGCAGATAAAGGGTGGTATGTGGGATATGTTTTCAGGTTAGGTAGGCAGTGTTGCAGCCAGGCCACTAGATGTCATGGACATGTCAATATAGCACATCACATTGTGTGACATTCATAGCAGGGCTATGATCCATACCAGTGAATCCTGTGGGCTGGCCATATTCCAGCCCACTGTGTAGTACTGTTTGTATTCCCCACATGTGTAGTTCTGATCTGTAGTACATGTCCCTACAGTGAACAGCACCTCCACCATTGTATGCACAGCTGTCCACATATCCGGCAATGACAGTTTGTCAGGATTCATGTTGGTGAGATGATTCACATAGTTTGCAATTGTTGCTTATGGGTAGGCATTGTGATGCATTGCAGGTCCGACCTGTATATTGTGACAGGAACATACATTATGTGTACATGTTATAAATGGCCACATGGCAGATAGATTTGTGCATTACAATTCCTGATAAATAATAAGACTCTCACCTGCAATGGGCTGCCATCACAGTGGAACACCAGAGGTACCTAAATAGGAGTAACAGCAGTATGAGCATTATCCATGCCTGTATAATGGCTACAGGGTGTAATGTGTATAACACATACACCAGTACGTTAGACTATACTATGGTGTATGCACATGTGTGCATAAACAGAGTAGCATACTATAGTATGCAGCATGTGTGTATACATGTCTTGCATATTATGTTACATTACATATTATACAGTGACACATGCAACTATATGGAATACAGTTGTTATAGGTGCAGTACTGACTTATCAGGCAACTCCAGGATTAGTGTTGAGAGATACCCACCTCTGCAATATTGGCTAAGGCTTGGGGATGTGGTTCTGCAGATGTCCCCAGGTTGGCCAGTAGCTCCTCGGTACATGTGAGTAGGGGCTGGGTTGGTGGTCCACCACCTGTTGCACCTTGTTCCCTGGCAATTGCATTTGCACACTGTTTCACCCATCTAATGAGGTCTGTAGAGTGTCTGCCACCAACATCATTAATCCTCCTGCGAAGTTCCATCTACAGGGCATCCTGCTGCTGTGCATCCTGTGGCACATGGCTGAACAGGATATCATGATTGTTGAGTAGGTATGGGATGAGGGCCTCATCCTCCAAGCAGGTAAAAGGAGGTAGCCTTGCTCGCAGCATACCTGGAAGACATAATGATGGAGACAGGTCACAGTAACTCACAGAGACATACAGAGCTACAGATGAACATACATGTGTATCGCATTTATTAAGTTTAAATAGTTGTATTTGCAAACCTACATGACACTGATGTGTTTGTGTCACACACATGACACTCAATGGTGAGTGGATATTATCACCATATATGTGTGTGTGTCACCTGATTACATTGCTCATACTCCATGTGGATATTTCTTGATGTGGGCATGTCTGTTTGCCTGTACTGGTGTTCCTACCTATCAGCACATGGCTGGATGTGTCCACATTAATGCAGTCGACCTTGATGCTGTGTATATGTCACATATGAGGACTTACACTGTCTTAACAGACATGACCTGTGTCCCTGCAGACTTGCTCACATAGGGTTTCACATGTATGTGTTCTGCCATATACATCTACACGGCACTGTACAGCAATTCAGTATCCTGCCATGTATCACCTGTGTTGCACATGTGATACACATGGGACACTGGCTAGCCAGATGGTATTTGCAGGGATGGATATCAACTATAGCATGTACAGTCAAAGTAAACTAGTAGGCTATATGCCATGGGCCATGTATGAATCTAGGATGAAAGGTTACCTAGCAGTAGCCAACAGGCAGGTCTGTGGGGCCAGGTGGAGCAGTGCCATATTACTGATCCACAGGGTTAATGATACATTTACAATGCGGTCATCACACCATGTCTGAGAGGGGAGCGATGTGCAACTTTGACGGACAGGAATGCATAGTATGGCAGGACTATGTAAAGTGTATGGGACAAGGATCTGTCCAGCATGTGGAGGGTGGATGTCCATGAAGTATGTGTTCGAGATCAGGATGTGTACGTGTAGCATGTCCAACATCACTGGGTTGGACATTGATTTATTCAGGGTATGCATCATGCTACATAGTGGAGATGGGGAATGAGAAGGCTGGTGTAGGCCATCTGCACATGGCCAATACCCCTTAAAGGAAATACATGATCTGATATGGGTCACTTGAGTGTTGTGTATGGCTGGACAATGATCTCTAAATTCATGGATGGCACCCTGTCATTATTAGGGTTGTCACATTTGACTACCTGAAAATGTGGTGACGTAGCTATCACAGGAAAGACAACTGCCCAGCTGCATCCCTTACACACAAGTATAGATTATGTTGACCGCTGCCTAGGTGGTAGTTCATGGGTACAGGGTTATTAACATAAGAGTGACAATGCAATATGTAGCTGTCTGATTGTGGCCATATGTCACACACACCTCACCCACAAAGCCCCTTCTGTATGTTGTCCACAACACTCCTGAGTCAGCTATTGCTCCTAGGTCATAGTCATTCGCATACCTCAATAGGCAGATGCCTTCTGTTTGTCTGTGAGGTATGGACTACAATGAGGGGGAATAAAATTAATTAACCCTGACATACTGTAGCTGCCACTGGTGTGATGAGAATGTATTATTCAGACACCTTCTTTAGTGTTGGTTCTGCCAGCAGTCCTGTTGCAAACCACTCCTGTGACATAGGAATGTACATCTAGTATACCGAGTGTAGGTGGTACACAGTATGGGAGATTATGTCCTATGACCTGGCAAGGTTATGATATGCAGTGTGACATCAACCTTACTGTCATCTACATCTGTGCTGCTGACATTAATTATTTGATCAAGGTTCATGGCCTTCCAGACCAGACTCAGCCGGGTAGTAGTGCAGTACTTCCCATTATCAGTGGTGTCTCCCCCTTTGTGGGTTGTGATACCTGTTGGTGTACACCATTCAGTGTGTACACAACCTGACATAGAGCTATGTTTTACATGATGTGTACGTGGAGAGCATCTTGTTTTGCCATATGTGTATGATACAACCTGTGATGTGGACAGCTCCCATGCAGCCTGAGTGCAGCTTGTACCCGCATAGTTGTGGGTAGAGGGGCCCTGTGGTGTACATGGATATATGCTTGTGTACCTGTTGGGGGGATGTGTGTTTATGTTATCAAAGACCCTATCTGGATTGCTTATTCATGCTCAGCACTTGTTCAGAACTTGTAAGCACTAGTATAGCACTCAATCATCCTCATTACCTAGAGGTAAACAGGTTTTTTACATACTTTTCTCACTTGCTTAGAGTAAAATAGCTCCTGTACTCACTTTCCTCACTTATCTATGGGAAAGTAGTTCTATATTCAGGCATGTCCAAGAGTCAACTGGCAGTGCTCTCACCTGTCTATCTGATGAATCTAGACATCTTGAGGCAATGTACACATTGCCTCATGTACACAGACAAGCCTCTCCGCCTACCACCCAACACTACAACCTGTGAGAGAAGCACTCATCTAGCCAAGCTGGAGGTAAAGCTCTCTCCAACCAAGCCTGACCCTGACAGTCATGTGGAGAAGGGAAACATTCACACCACACCACACACATCACATAGTCTCACTGAATCTACCCCACCATTAACTGGGAAAACTACTCGTGTACCAACTCATTAGCTCAACGCTTTCTGGAATTCATAAACATCAATGTCCTGAATCAACATATCCACACACCCACCAGGGGCAACAATATCCTAGACCTAGGCATTACCAGCATGAGTGACCGGTACTCCACACGTGAAGTCAACTCCTCGTTGGTCTAATCCGACCATGAGCTGAACACTGCTGATATCCACATCCCACCCCCGCCACCCATTAAGGAAACCACAGTATAATATGTCTACAAAGCCTTCATGCTTCTTAAGACAGACTTGGTGGACATCATGACACCCATGCAGATGGACAATACTGTTACAACTGCTGAATCCTACACAAATGCACTCTATAAGCACTTACACGAGTGCATGGCTTGTGCTATCCCAAACAGAACCAAGATGCTATACTCCTAATTAAGAAAACCAATCTGGTGGTCCCCTGCCATAAACAAACTGTACTACAGGAGGAAGACACTGTTGCAAACAAGAGTACAATCCCATGCATGGAGGAGCTCCCTGGTCAGTGTCAGTAAGAAGGTGAGATCCCTTATAAGATCCTCCAAAGCTAGCTATGAAAACAAAATCGCTACTAATTCCAACAACAACCACAAAGCATTCTATAGTTATGTCACATATCTCGATGTCAACAACCAGATCTGCTCTGAGTTACAGCACAAAGGCACGAACATTACAGAACCAACTGATATTGACAACATCCTGGCAGATAGGTTCAGTGCTACCTTTCCCCCCTCCCTCTCAAAGCTGCACACTCTAAAGCCAATAGCACAGCATCCATTCTATCGGACAACATCCCAGGCTGCGTTTTATACAAACTTCAGAACATACTGGCTCCCCACCTATGCGCCATGTTCAATAATAGCCTCACATCGGGCATAGTGCCCCCTGAATGGCACACAGCAAAAGTTATCCCACTCCACAAAGGTGGCGCCACAATGGACCACAGGACCTATTGCCCTATAGGCCTGACTAGCCTAGTCTGCAAGGATATGGAGCACATCATGGATCTCAGTCACAGAGACATTGGGTACCTCCAAACCTTTGACACCTCCCAGTTTGACATTGTTAAGGGCAGACTATGCTTCCTAAACCTGGTGGACTTCTTAGAGACAGTTACCAAGGCATTAGATGAGAGTAAGGAGGTCCACACAGCCTACCTAGATCTCTCAAAGGCTTTCAACACCATTCCTCCTTCTGGTATTATCAACATACCCATCTGCCTGAACATTAACCCCTACGTCATGTGATGGTTTTCAAAGTGGCTCACGGACAGAAACCACACAGTGGGAGTTGCATACCCTAGGTCCGACTGTATACCAGTTACAAGTGGCATCCCCCAGGGCTCAGTCATAGGACCCCCTCATGTTTGGTATATAATTCTCTGATGTACAGACAAGCACAGGAGGGCTTTGGCTGAAAAGGTTTGCAGACGACTACAAACTAGGGGACATAATTGTTTCCCCAGCTGTTACAGACACCCACTGGAAGGGTCGCACTGAGATGGATACCTAGTATCGATATCATGGCATCAAGCTGAATGCCTAAAAGTGCATAGTCATCCCCTTTGGATATAACTAATTACCCGCGGACTACCACATAGGTGCTAGTCCCCTACATACAGAAAAGGTAATAAGGGATCCGGGAACCCCAGTAGATAGCAATCTCTCCTTCAATACCCATAATGACAAGGTGGTTAGAATATTCTTCTACATGGCCCCCCTAATCTCTAATGGGCTCGCATCCAGATCAAAGGAGGCCATTGTGACTCTCTACTCATGACTTATTAGACCCATTAAAGGATACAACACCCCATTTGAGATATACCTTACAAGACAACTGCAACAGCTTGGAAGACCACAACAGTACCACACCAAGAGGATTACTGACCTCAAACAGATGACCTATGCAGCCCAACCTAAGAAATCCCAGCTGTGCTCCATTGCATACTGCATACTCATAGGTGATCACTGCTTGACATACAAGGCCCATGTCCAACCCAGTATTGCTGGATATGCTCCACCTAAACAAAGGCCCCTGAGAGCCACATGCTCTAGGGATATACACCTAACCACAACGATGACTAGGATGTGCTGGATGGATAGATTCCTGACCCGGACACTCCCCATGCTTTGGAACATGATTTCAATGTACATCAGGCAGGGCCCTTCACTAGCACTCTTCAAGGGAAACCTTGATGTGTGGATGGGAGACAGACATGTACCTGGGATCACTGCAGTGGCAGTATATTTATATATATATATATATAAAACATACACCTTTCATTGGGTACATGCCGGTTTGTCCTATTTCAACACATTCCTACCTTTTGTGTTTTATCCTGTCAGTATACACGACTGCCATTGGTACATCTCAGGTAGCTTAGTGGTATGTTATTGTGAATATTGTGTACATGGTTGCGTGTTCTAATCATGGCAGTGATATCTTACCTCTCAGAGCAGGCACTGGTAGTGCAAGGGTGATTAATGCACATTTCAGCAGTTGTGTGTTCCACATGTTTATTATTCTGTACTACCTATATATGCAAGCTGTGTTTAAGGTATACTATGTAACATGTAAACATCTGTGAAGATTCCTGTCAGGGATACTCCCCATTATTTGGAACTACATCCCTGATTACATTATACAAAACCCCTCACTAACACTCCAGGGAATCCTTGCAGAGTGGGTGGGGAACAGTGGATACACCCCAGGGATCTCACAACTGGCTCTGCTCCACAGAGGGACAGTTAGTTAATCGATGTGGTGGCGACAGCAGACACTTTTTACCTATGCTTATGAGTGGCCTCGGCAGTTGGGCATGTACCTACCTATGTATCTATGAACCTCTACATACAGTATGGACACATTCTGATAGCTTCATTTACTGTTCAGGTATTGACTTACCTTGTGCCAATGGTGGTTGTGTGTACAATAGTTGAGGGCTACCTATGTAGGAGGCACACAGTAGACCACCTATACATGACAATTTACAGGTGGTCGTGTGTGTGTGCCATCCATGTTTGCTGTTTGTGCAGGTGGAGAAGGGTGTCAGTCCATGAGTGCCTACACTGTCAGTGTGTGTGCTATATGTTCCCTCTTTGCCAAGGCATGGGCATACTGGGCACACCTCCATCTGCCTACTGGGGCTAGCACAGGGTGTTCATGGTCTGAGTCCCTCTGTGTCTGTGGGTCCCTTGGCAATGGTGGTGGGCTGTGAGGGCCTTCACCATTCTGTCCCTGCTGCATCTGTTTCCGCAGGATCATATTGTGTAGCATGGCACATACTATGAAGATGTGGGCACATGTGCCTGGAGAGTACTGCAAGGCTCTGCCAGATATGTCCAAGCAATGGAACCATGATTTCAGCATCCCAAACACGTGCTCTATGATGATTCTGGTTTCTACGTGTGCCTCATTATGGCGTTCATGCGTGGGATGGGAGTCATCATCCACAGTTCCAGTGCATAGCCAGCATCCCCCACCAGGTGGCCATATGGGATGTTCCCCCCTGGCAAATACCTGATACAGCTGTAAGGCATGCCAGATGTGGGAGTTGTGATAGTTTCCAAGGCTGCCAGCACACACATCCATGATAATGCCCTAGGCATTGCACACGACCGGGCAGTTGATGGAGGGGTATCCCTTGCAGTTTATGTAGTGCCTACCCTGCTCACCGGGCGGTGACTTGATGTGTATGTGCATGCAGTCTATTGCACCCAGTACCTCCGGGTAGTCTGCTACACAGTGGAAGAGACGCATATTGCTGGGCAACTCCTCCTGCATTCGGGGGAAGTATATGTGCTCATTGGCATGTGGTAACATGGCATCCAGGAACTGATGGAGTACCCTGGATGCTGATGCCTGTGAGATCCCCATGATATCCCCAGTTGGCCTTTGGAAGGTACCTGTGACTAGTATTCTCAAGCTTACACATACCTTCGTGTCCACTGGGATGGGTTCCCCTCTGTTACTTATGGCTCTGAGATGTGGCCGGCACAGCTCAACAAGTTGCTGTATGATGTCCCTGTCCACTTTGTAACACTCTACTATCTCCAGATCATGTAGCCCCTGGTAGGTTACCCTGGGTCTGAACGCTCTTCACCTTCTCTGGTGCCTGAGATGGTTGTCAGCATCATCCTCCACACCACCGTCAGTCTCCAACACATGCTAGTGAATCAAAGCTGTGGCGGCCCCTAACATGTACATATTAAAAGTTCCCCATCTGTATACACCAATGTTGCAGTGTGTCTGGGAATTATTAAGTGTGTGTGTGTTTCGGGGGGGGTGCTTTCACACCTTATACTATTGTGCAATGGATGATGCTGGTGTAATTGTGTGTGTTTATGCAATTCCAGCTGCAGGGTAGCTTAATTATTGGTTTTACAGCAGGTACTGCTATTGTGGGGCCTTTGGTGATGACTTACGCTTGGCTGCCGTGATTCATCTGTTGCCCTTTACTTTAATTTTCAACCCAATTCCCCTCCCATTAGGCATGCATCCAGCTGCCGTCTTTCTTGCTTTGTACTTTCACAACCCAGGATTGTGTTCGGAAATGTGTTATGTAGCTGATCTACTGCAAGTTTGCTTTGCTCTGCTGTGACAGTTCTCTTTTCTTTGCTGTACAGCACCTCCCCTTTCCTGTTCTGCAGGTAGCTGCTAGCAGCCTTGTTAGCTGTTGTCTATGGCCCACTGTGAGTTCCTAGGTGTTAATTACTCATTTGTACTCCAATTACTATGCTGCAGCATTTCCTTATTGTCTTCCCGTATCCTTCTTGTTTCAGCTGTGGTGCGCACCGCACACAGTCATTGACCGGGTTTTGTGCGAGTTTTTATCCATGTTCACATGAACTTCCAGTTACCTTGTGTGCTCTCAGCTAAGCAAAGCTATGGCTACTTCCACACCCCTATCCTGCGGCTTTGCTTAGCAACAGGCAACATGGATTAGCAATGATCCAATGTGCTTACAGTTACGGTGGCGCACCCCTCTCTTGATATCATGATTACCTCCAGGCCACTCATCGGTGTTGTACCACTACACCATGTGGTACATCCTTACGCCGGCAGGGCATTTATGATTCAGTATTATTTGACTCATTTGCATGGCATTGACTACTAATTCCTAGTTACCGCACGGAACACTGTCACAGACCCTTATCAACCCTTGTGACATGGTTGTGGTGTAGCATGCGTGCTATTGACTATTATGGGGATATCATGAATTGTGTTACATTGCAGTTTTATGACATCTAAATATATTTTCCTTGTGATCCCATTTGTGCACAGATGCACTGCGGTTTTACTTTGCGTTAGTGTGGCCATGGCATTAAATGTTACTTTTTATATGTTATGCATGTTTTTTTAATGCCATTGGCTATATATTTAGCCATTGGCATATATTAACATTATAATACATATGTTTGGTCTGCTTTCATGGCTCTGATTTTATGTTTGACAAAATGTAAACTGTTTTTTTTTGGTTTACATTTCTTCATGCTTACGCTATGCCTGCACCACTTCATGAATCGCTATATACCTTCATTTGCATGTTACACTGCTGCGCATAGGGTAATTAGCATACACGCGCCAGGAGCTGCACAGCTCTGGCATATGCTGGTAGTGCACGTGGAAACATCTCATGCCTGAATCGCTCGGCGGCCATATTTGGCGCTAGATCGCGAACGCTACTCCGGTGCCTGGCTCAAGCTTCATGAATACTGGGAATACTTTATCCATATTTAACCGAAGGATGAGCGATGGTTAGACAAAAGTATGGAAGTTTGATTTATGAGTAGAATAAAGGAGAAAAGGGGGATATAATGTTAGAGAACACTATTCACATTATTTACAACTATTTACAACTATTTACAACTTGGATGCCTTAACAAATGTATAAGAATTCGATATAAAGAGATTACATCTACCTTCTGAAATTGTCGGACTATCTGCGACCTCGAGGTAAGGGATGTAAATTGCCAACCGCTACCACCTGCCCTAGGCACACTTATACTACCACCATGCCCACTAGTAGTTTATGCTACGAACACATATACTAAACCACATCCCTTATGAGGAACGGGTCTTATGATTTCAGGTGTCGTGATTTCAAATTTCGGCATAAAGGGACATCATACTAGTGTGATTTACAACAGAGTATCATCAGCATTAATTTGTTGTAGGACTGAAAAGTATGAACACAAAGCACTTCACAGATTGTGTTAATAGCAGTGATCGTTGTATGACAATTACTTTGTTTGAATTAAGTCAAAGAGACTGTACCAGTATTTCTGGAAATAGTCTTTTTTCTTTTTACTGCTAGAGAAACATTTATGAGCAGATATATACTTAATTGCCATAGTTTTAAAACTCTCCCAAAAGATTACTGAGGGATTTACCCAGTTCTTAGCTATAAAGTATTTGAGAAGAGCACACACAGTTATTAAGATGTGTCTCCAAACTCCTGTAATAGGTTTAGGAATAATATTCAGGATTGTGGTTTGCCAGGAAAAGGTAGTCTTCTCGTACCCCATTTTTTATAGTTGAGCTCTAAGAGAGCACCATAATTTATATATATTTTTGCAACTCCAAAAGATGTTGAGTAAATCTGCATGCTGGAGGGAACAAAAAAGGCATGCTAGGTTTTTGTTGTACCCAAATTTTAATAGAACTGCAGAAGTATAGTAGGAGTTATTGATCATAAAAGTTTGGTATAAATCAAATTCTTGAAAGGAGTTAGATTGAAGGTATTCTGAATAGCTTCATATTTGGACTCAGTAGAAATTTTACCTTGAATGTCATCCCAGTATTTGGAGTA
The DNA here is from genome assembly GCF_019279795.1 of Protopterus annectens. Lineage (NCBI taxonomy): Eukaryota > Metazoa > Chordata > Ceratodontiformes > Protopteridae > Protopterus > Protopterus annectens. Next base: position 1,670,026,496 of record NC_056725.1, read on the forward strand.
TAAAAGTGATTGTTGTTATTTGATGTTTATTAAGAGCTTGTAGGCATGAGATATCATTTTATTCCTAAGGGAAAGGGTTTTGATAATTGATTGTGTTAGAGTTACATCTTGTTTGCTAACTTTGGTGTTTGCAAAGTTTTGTTTCATTAATAAATTAAGTTGTCTTAACATGGGGTCATGCCTATTTGGGGCCCCAAAAAGTTCTTTAACAGGAGCAAAGTTCTCAGAATGGTAAAATTGCCATACTGTGGCATTTTTAATTATGGGGAGGGTAGATAGGTCTATCATTTTATTATTAATTTTTATATTTGGGTTTAGGTGAATTGGTTAGAGAACAAGGAGAGTATCCTGTAGATTAATAGAATGTAGCAATGTTTGAAAGATATTAATTTTATATTTTAATGCAGGTAGAAATTTAGATTTGTATTCACTGTCAAGCATTAAATATGGGATAGGCTGAGTATTTAATCTGAGTGACTGAATATGCTTGCACCAGATTTTGACCCAGATTGGAGTCCATGTATCGACCAAAATGGTTCATAATTCACAATTTGCATTAAATGGCTTGCATTTATTATATTATAGTAAAGACTAAACTCAGTGAGGCTCAAGTCCCCTTTTTCTTTTGGAAGTATTAGTTTTTTATAAGAGATTCTGGTTGATTTAGGGAACCAGAGGAATTTTGAAATGGTGGTTTCCATTTTATTGAAAAAAATCTGGGGTATATTTAAGTTTATGGAGTTTAGATGAAATAATATCCTGGGGAGAATGTTCATTTTAACAATAGCAGTTTTTGACAGTAAGGCTAAATTTATATTTTTCCATCTGGATAGGTCATTGTTGATTTGTTCCCAGATGCTACTCAAGTTAGCTTTCATTAAATCCTGATGTGTATGCATAAAGTTTATTCCTAGATATTTGACTGAATATTTAACAGGAATGTCAGACAGAGGGAAGTAGGATTCCAGGTGTTTATGAGGATTTAATGGGAAAATAGAAGATTTTGTGGAATTTTGTTTATAATTAGCAGCAGTGGAAAAGAGACTTATTGATTTACGAATTTTATGAAGATCACTGTTCAGGAGTTCGAAGTAAATATTTAAATCATCTGCAAATGCTGAATATTTTATCTCAGTGTTAAAAACTCTTGGTATATGTTGATATGTTTTTTGGCTAATGAATAGTAGGAGAGATTCAAGATAAATACTAAAAAGATATGGTGAAAGGGGGCAGCCCTGCCTAGTTCCATTAGTGATTTTAATAGGGTGGACATTGTTTTATTGATGTACAGGGAGGTAGTACCATTGCTGTAAAGCATTCTTATAGTGTTACTCATAAAATCAGGGAAGTTGAAGTATTGCATGGCTAGATATAAGAAATTAAGATCCACATTGTCAAAAGCTTTAGTGGCATCAAACATGAGGGCATATCTCAGATGGTTATCGTTTTTAAGAAATAAAATGATTGTGTCTAAAGTGAGAGTAATATCGCATAGCTGTCATTGTTTCATGAAACCTATTTGCTCAGGGGAAATAATTGAAGCCAGAACCTTCTGCATTCTACTTGCAAGGATAGATGTCAACATTTTAATATCTATATTAATGAGAACAATGGGTCTGTAGCTAAGAGGGTTATGCTTGTCAGAATTAGGTTTTAAGATAAGGATTGTTTTAGAGTTTTTCAAATATTTATCAGTAATCCCCTTTAGGATGATGTAGTTGTAGAGGTTAAGAAGAATTTTAATAAGCTGATTATTGAAAATTTGGAAAAATTCATCTATAAAGCCATTGGATCCTGGCGCCTTGTTGGGTTTGAGCTTTTTGATAGCTAACTTTATTTCATTCAGAGTTATAGGGCTAGCTGGTAGACTATGTTGTGAGTGACTTAGTTTGGGAAAGGATAGTTTATCCAGGAATTCTTTGTAGGTATCCTTATGAGTTTGATTTTTGGAGTTGTAAATATCACTTAAGATATCTGTGAAGGAATTAATAATGTCATTATTTCTGTATATAGTTTTCCTTTTATATTTTAATTCAGATATATAGTATGGGCCATCTTTGATGTTTATTAGTTTGGCCAGTGTTCTAAGGGTGTTTGAGCCCATTCCGAGTATCTATACAGGAGCCTTAATTCAGCTAAGGATTGTTTTTGTGATAAAAGGAGTATTTTTTTCAGTCTCATGTAGTTTATTTTCTAAGCCTGGAGAGTAGTTATTTTGAAGTCATAAATCAGTTTTCTTGCACTCATCAGTGAGGTCAGTAAGGTCGGTTATATACCTTTGCTCCTTTTTTTTTATAAAAGGATGCTTATTGTATAAGCATCCCTCTGATAACAGCTTTGGCAGCAGCCCATTGAACATCAAAAGGGATGGAGCACATATGGGATTCAAGCTCAAACTGTTTCAGATATTGGTTAATTTTGTTTATAACATCATCCTTTTTAAGGATATTGCTCTTTAATGTCCAGGTGGGACTGCTACTGCAGCCATTAATGTGTTGTGTTGGGTTGATGCTCAGAGACACATTGGAATGATCTGAGATAGATCTTGCCTCAAGGACAAAATTATTAATTTTATTTGAGAAGACATCTGAAATTAGGAAAAAGTCAGTTCTAGACCAGACTTTATGAGATGCCGAAAAGTAGGTATATTTATTTGCCGTTCTGTCATGATCAAAAATTTGGAATGGGTCAATTAAGCTGAAGTTATTTATCAGGTCATGAATAGATGCAGTCAGTTGGGGGGTTGCTTCCTGTTTTTGTTTGAGCTATCATTCAAAAGGTCAATAAGTACATTCCAGTCACCACCTACAATATAGAAATGGTTAGTATACTGTAATAATAGATTGTGGATTTCATAAATAAAAATATGCTGGTTGGAACATGGGCTATATATGTTAAGAAAAAGTATAGGGCAGTTAAACTGGGGATAAGAACTGGAAAATAGACACCACCTACCATTAGGGTCTGATTTAGTAGTTAAAATTTCCCCAGGGAAGGTTTTTCTTTAATTAAGATGGCAGTACCTTTTCAGGAAAGACTATTTCCAGCTGATATTATATGACTGATCCAGTTTCTTTTCCTATCATTATCCCATTGATCATTTGTCAAGTGTGTCTTTTTTAAATAGAAAGTATTAGATTTATCCTGGTAAATTAGGTGCATAATCAATTTCTTTTTTTATTATCTTGAAGACCATTTATATTCCAAGTGTTGACTTTAATCATAATGCTTTAAGATTTAAGTGTAAAAAAGGAAAAAAAAACTGTACAAGTATTTTTAAAGAATGTGATTTGTATGAACTTTGTCAATATATTAAGCATAGTGTTAGATGATGCCCTATTGACTAAAAAAGGTAGTTTGAATAGAGTGGCATCCAAGTATCCTACCTCAAACCTAGCGCCTAACCACAAAACTCCCTGAAATGATCTAATATAGCAAACAAACAAATGCATATTACATGTTACGGCACATTGTTGTATGTATAGAATAACATTAGAAAGTAGCAGAGAGAAAAACATACTAATCCCGATATTCCAAGTGTCGGCAAGCATTGGATTGCTCCCCCCGCCACTCTATAAACAAATCATAATTTAAAACTGAAATAAGTGTAGTACCAAAGGTGTCATGACTCTGAATAAAGTACCTTGAAAATTTACATTAGATACCATAAAAAGCATGTTCTAGTCAGGATTGTATCATTAAGTCAATGTCAAAAGTTAAAGTAGTTTAATATAACTTGGGATAACGCAAAGAATGCTGCTTGTTTACCACTAGAACCTGACCTAGGTATAACAAACTACTGTAATTGCCCTTCTGCAAAAGTACAGATACAAGAATCAGGGAGCAAATAGTCTACTTAGGTTTTAGAGTATTTATCCTTTGCTTATGATCATGACCAGCAAGATACCATCCAATCAAATCTATTAGACTTTGTTGCTGTTGTTTGTCTTTTGGCTTTTTCCCAGTTAGGGGTCACCACAGTGGAACTCCAGTCCGCTAATGATTGGCAGTAGGTTTTTACGAACGCTGAGGTGCCAGCTCGACGTTCAACCTTCAGCGAAGGCACGCCCATTTACACATGTCTTTTGAACGCCCACCCAACCACGAGGACCACATACAGACTCCACACAGAAGGCACTCCCCGCACTCCAGCCAAGAATCGAACAGGAGAACCTCTTGCTGTGAGGCAACAATGAAATCTATTAGACTACTCGTCTATAATATATATCCAGTATAGGCCGTCCTCCCTCTGACCAAATAAAAGATTAGCTATAAGTGTGGATAGCATCTCTAGTCTGTAGTTGCAATGTGCTAAGAGGAACATAAAAAAAAATACATTTGCATCAAGTTGCATTACATCATCTATGTTAAAGCAAGAACAACATGTGTAAATATTGAAGCATTAAAACAGTCTAGTGCATTCATTTCTATCTAATGCAACATAAATTAAAAAGAAAGGAACCATCACAACATTCTAATGCAGTAAATAATGAAATCAAGCATGGGTGTAAGAATGTACGTGGGTAAGATTTCAAGTTATTCAGTACCCCTTAGTATAAAAGCTTTAGTTAACTGCCATAAAGACATACATACATAATAGGTGCTCATTTCCCTTTCAAAAAATTTAGGAAATGTTAATTAACCCATATGTGAAAATATATGCTAGTGTACTTTCTGAGATGTAAATGATGAGCTATGAGTGTAGGTGGGGAAAGAAAGAAACTTTATGCAGTACACCCTAGCAGATTTCTAAAGTGGCAGCTTCGTTGTAACATTAATTTTTTTTTGTGTGTGTGTGTGTTCCCCACTACCCAACCTTAAAGCCCTGGAACACATCATTAGCAGTAAATTAGTAAAGAGAGTGGGGGGAGCACACATAAACATGTTATGTATAAATGTAAAAGTGGTTCTTGAACATTATAAGAGGAAAACATATGTACAGTACTTTTAAAGCCATTGTTCTGCAGCTTCTGGAGGGCACAGGATGCCTGGTAACAACAAAGAGCAGTTATTCTAAAATAATGCAGCCTATTTCTGACTGTACTACAGCAATCCCAGTGACGCACTGCTTTATTTATGGGGCCCTCCTGACCTCATGATGTCATCTGCTGACATTCCCATTAAATTCTGGGTAATTGAAGTTTGAAACAGCTCTGGAAGTCCTGGAAAAAGGTCTAGAGTGCAAGACAAGGCCAAGGAAGGCCACAGAGAACCCCCTCGACCGAGCGAATAGGTCTGAACATTACTTACATGACCAACATGGGAAACATCCTCCAGGAGAGTCAGAAAGCACAGGAAACTCCCAGCTGTACTCCACATAATTTAATTTACAGTTAGAGATGAGTCCAGCCCAAAAAGGAGATATTTGGTTGTTATTTTTCAAGTTATGGAGGACTTTAAATTGATAAAAAAATTGCACTTTGATTTAGATTTTTAGTGCCATATAATGAAGCAATGACAGTTTAATTGCATTTTGTCGTATATTTTGAGCCATATACATTAATCCTGACAGGAAATTAATTTCTAGCAAGCTTTTGGTTGCATATAGGTCTGAGCTTAATATTTGTTTATTCTTCCTTCTCTCTTTCCCTGGAACTCATTTGTTTAAAGCCTTTTAAAGATATAGAAACATAATGGTCATTTAGCTGGTTTAATTGTTAAACTTATAACTGGTTTACTGCTCAGGTAATTCATTGAAAGCTCTCATGAATGCTTTTTTTGCTTCATCCACTGTATGAATTAGATATTTTTGGTCATTGTGGTGGAAGGAAAGGGTAGCTGGATACTTCATTTGGAAACGTGTTTTCTTTTTAATTAAAAATGCACAAAAAGGAGCTAGAGTTTGCCTTTGAATTTTTATGGGTTGTGGAAGGTCCTGGGAAACTGTAATTTCGTGTCCTCTCCATGTAATAGTGCTTTTCTTTTTTGCAGCCATAAGAATTATATTTGCATGTGCATTTAGTAACCTGGCATATATTTGTCTAGGAATAGCTTCGTCTTGTGATCTACATAGTGCTCTTTGAGCTCTTTCACTTACAATGTCCTTAGTGAGAGCTTTGTTGTCAGTAATTGTTTTAAAGATTTCTGTTAATATTACTTGATTTACTTTGATTTTGGTCCAACTTTTCTGGCATACCTCTTATTATAATGTTATTTCTTCTACTACTTGCATCTAAATTTATTATTTTATGTTGCAAATCACAGATAGTTTTGTAATTTAAACTTACTTTTGCTTGTAGGTCCTGTATTCTCTTCACCTTTTCTTCAGTTTTAGTTTCAGTGAGGTTAAGTTTTGTAATTATTTTCTCCAGATTAGAGCCAAAAGAGTTAAGCTTGTCTGAGTAGCTTTTTATCTCATTCTGTAGAGGTTTCAGGGCTGATTTAATGTCATCCACTGTAAATGCGGGTTTCCCTTTGGTTTTTGAGAATCCTTTATTAGATTCCTTTAGTGTTTTAATGGTTTTCTGTCTCTTAGATATTACATCCTTGGGGTAACTATAGAGGATAGTTTTGTCTTAGATGTTAGAGTTTCCACAGAATCTTGCTGAACTAGTCATCTTTGGCTGAATTTCTTTTTCTGTTTACTTTAAATCGGTACTATATGACTTGGTCTCCTTTCCTTTTACTCTCTTAATTCCAGAACTCAGTTTTTGAAAAGAGACCTGTCACCATGCAGCTGCCACCCAGTCAGTCACTGAAGAGGTAAGCGCAGGATAAGTCAGGTAAACTGTTGAAAAAATCCAAAAATGTTGATGATTGCCTTTTTTTGAATGCCTGTTGATCAATATTAATCACTTTTTGTGAAATTAAATGCCAGATGCGGGTTATAACAAGCAGATGAAATTAACTGTTGCAGGAGCTGCAGTAAGTGTGTGTTCGGTGCTCGGTGGCCATCTTGGAATCCAACACAAATACTTCTTGCATACTATCTTTTTAGAAATGACCAACATTGCTTTTACTCAAGCTATGGAATTATGTCTAAAACACAAATCATGTGCTTTTACACAAAGGTCTTTGTCCCTACACCCTTATGTAGAAGCTGTATCTCACTCACCTTTCTCACTTAAAAGCAAGTGATGAAACTCTGCAAAATCTCTTATGAACCATTTTCAGTCTGTCAAAACTTGGTTCAGCATATCCTATGGCTACCAGTTGCTAGTGCCATATCTGCTGATTTGACCATATATGTTTCATTGTGTGCACCACAGTTCATAATAAGCATAGCTGGCCTTAGATGGCTGCTTACGGCACCGCCCTAGCAGAGGCACTTTTCCAGTATTTATTTGGTGTAAATAGACCAGGATGGGGGCATCAGGTGTTGTGGGGTGGGGTGCCATGGAGCCCTTTTGCCTAGGGCACCAGTTGACTTAAGGCCACTCCTGGTAATAAGCTAAGACATCTTAATCTGATAATGACCCACTATCTGGATTCTATAATTAGCTATGAGATGGAGGCTTTAGCATTAACACTAAGGACTCCTTTTTTCTTTTCATAGCCCTATTGATTGTGTTATAATTCAGGGTTCAGTTGTTGAGTCCATTCTCTTTTTTTGTTTGTTTGTTAATAATCTTTCCTTGGAAGTCAGCTGTTTGACTGTACTTTTTCAAAGTGATATGCAGTGGCTCTTCGCTTGCCTACAGGCCTCATTGATTCTGAGCTGTGTTGTTGAATACCTTAGCTTAAACTCCTGCATTCTCACCTGAGACAGGCATCTTTTTTTGTAATGATACATGACTGCTCAAGAATTTAAACATCTGAGCTGGTTGCATACTGCAGAGGGACAGAGCCCTGACTGTACCTCCAGTAACTTGGGAGGATTGGCAAGTGAAGCCAATGCCAACTCACCCATCTTGATTGGAGGATGGCAGCTAAATCCTGTTACTTAACTGCCTCTGGGTGGATGACTGGGCACTGACTCAGGAGCATAAGAACCACATGGCACAGCACTTCAGCCCCAAGTAGTGCATAACACTGTAGCCAGACAAAAATGTATGGTAGCATGCATCACCATCCTGGTATTCCAAACCTTAAAGCTGCAGTACCTTTGCTGGCCACTAGAGGCTATGGAAGATAGTGACCCAAAATACTAGGCCATCTAAAATGATGATGATGATGATGATGATGACTAGCTGGTGGTTATGTCTCATCCTGCACTGCAACCATAAAAAATAGAGAACTCCAAGTGACAAATCTCCCTGAAAAGTTGGTCTCACCAAAGAGTTGATTTGGGGATACTATGGTTTGATAGGGCTATGGGAACAAAGAGGCTAGTTGGTCAGTGTGGTATGGACAAAAAAAAATGCTAAAAAGCATTTCAATATCAGAGCTTGTAGCTGAAGCCACTATCCACTGCTCTGGCTGCTGGCCAGCAAGACTTCATCAATAACATGGGATCTGTCAAAGTATTGACAGGTGTTTCAACCAGAAGTTAGAGAAGCTATGGAACATGATGTCTTCCTTACCTATATAAAATATACGCTTCCTCTTACAGACTTCACAAACACAGATAACCAACGGAAGGTTCAGTCAACTTAATTTAAAATTGTCAGATTTGCCCTTCTGGCTCCCACAAACGAACATACATACTCAGTGCTGAAGAGGGCTGGTTGTCTTCATATTAAAGAACTACACACAGTGCCATGCACTTGCTATTTTGCAAATCCTTCAGTTTAGTCTTAATCTCCCTGACTCTGGTGCTGTGTCAGTCTTTGATTAATGTTTTTTTTTTCCCAGTGGCAGTCTAAATTCTCCTTTGTTGCTCTGTAGTATTCTTTGAACAAGGACCATTTCAGGTGACAGGCTTCTTTCTGCTTTTGCTCCCCATGTCTGGAATTTACTTCCTGCTACTGTTAGGAAAGCAGGCAATATAAAGCAATTAAATGAAAAAACTGCATACCACCCTTACTGAGACAAGTCACCATCGCTGCTGTGGTCCCTAATGTGTGCTGAAACAGTACGATATGTTGTAATGCAGCTGTGTATGAGTCTGATGATGAGTGTATAAATAATACCTTTTCTGTCACTTCGTATATGCAGGACTTTATTTCCGTTCTCTCCTTCTCACTCCCATGTTTTTAGTGTAGATTGTAATATTTCATAATTTTGAATTTAGACTGTTAGAATTAATTGAAAAAGTCCCTTTAACTTTGTGTTCAATGAATGCATAAATGAATAAATAAATATATCTATCCGCATGGAAATGAGAAACTACAAGTAGCAGCATTTCTACCTTCAGTGGGAGCAAGTACAGTGCTGAATGCCTTTACAGTTGAGTTTGAAACCTCTGGCAAGCAGGTATTTTTTCACAAACTAATCTAAAGAAATGGAAAATATTCAACTTGCTTGATAGCTGCCATGTTTTTGTACTTAGGTGTGGTGTTCCCTGGTGCAGTCTTTGCTATGACATCACAAAGACAGGTAAACAATACTAATCCTGCTTGTTAACTAGGTAATCCCACTGGACACACAGTCCCTTTCTAGGGTCAACCCAGGAGCACAGCTTATATAGCAGGCAAATGAGGAACAAAGGAATGAAACCCACCCCAGTAGCTAATGCTTACAACCTTAGCCACTGTGCTAACAGCACAAAAGCTAAGCCATTCTTCAAGAAGTAAACTGATGAAATGGAGTGAAAAGGGTAAGAGAAAAAAAATCCAAAATAAAAAAAAGTATGTGCTTCATCACTACAAGAATGTGAACAGTGGACCATTTCAAAAAATGTGAAATATGTAGATATTGATTACATGAGTGTACTTAAACTACATGTATGCTTGGTTGTATGCAGTGTAATAAAACCATTCTAGTTATCTTCCCAGTAAAGCATTCAGAATAGCAGTCATATATACGTTTCAGACACACTCTACAGAAATTAGTCTCTTCCCTTTCAAAAGCATGCATACTTGTTCAGAAATGAGTACTGCAGCACTTTCTGACCACATTTTAAGTATTGCTAATTTCTTGTAAATTTCATCAGACACACCCAGACATCAGGAACAGGTTTAGCAGAGATGGTATCCTGCATTTGAAAGAAAACAGCAAACCAGATGCACTGACCCAACAAAATAATTGCCTTCACCTTATCCATGGTAACATGGATATTGGAATTGTAATTAGTTTTCGTTTAGCCACATTTTTTTCTCTGCAGTTTTGAAGTTTTTTCAGAATTTGTGTACACAGCTCTAGAATACTTCCTGCTACTGTTAGTGAATGAGCAAAGTACTGCCTAATGCATTTTGAGCCACATTCCACAAAGCTCGCAGTTCAGAGTACTCTAAGGAAGTAGGTTTAAATAGTCTTGCCAGGGGTCTCAGGATATTATCCATTTCTGCATGAAAGTAAAAAACCTTTGCTAACACTTGACTGGTATTATTATTGATACTGCCTTACCCAGATTGACTTGGTGATAACTGGTTTGGGGGCTGCCTCAAAAAATTTCAAAAAGCATTTGTCATAGTAACATAATTTATGCATTTAACAGTTCCTTGTTTTGTGGACCTTTGAATCATTTCCTGATTCACCCACATCTGAAGAGACTAATCTGGCCACACAGCCTTCAGAGTCACAAGGAAGCATTCAAGTTCAGTTCCTTAAAAGATGGAAGCATTTTAGAATAAACTGGACTAAACTGGACTTCTTTTTCTTTTTCAGTTTGCTATTCAGGTAATTGGGCTGTTTATGCATCTTTTTCAACCATAATGGCAAAGGCAAGTATAGTATATATATATATATATATATATATATATATATATATATATATATATATATATATATATATATATATATATATATATATATATATATATATATATATATATTAGTTTAAATTAACCTATCAACCAGCATGTTTTGAGGGAGAAACCTCCTCAAGAAAACCCATATAGACACAAGAATGACATGCAAAGTCCACAATGACACATCTAAAATTAGAACTGAACCCTAGACATTGCAACTGTGAGGCAAAGAATGTTCCACTGGGATAGCATGCTACCCCATTTCCTGATAGGGTCCTCGTGTATTTTACAATGTATTTTGCAGATTTTGTCTCTCATTTATGTATTCCTTTTCTCTATATACACTACTGTCTTATTTTTTCCCTTTCAAATCTTATGTTGACACTGATAGGCAGCAGCCTGGTGCTATCGCTTTTTATCTCCCCCTCACTTGTGTCAAGCCTGATTGACTTATTTTTCATTTCATGTTTGCTACATGACATTGTGCTTTATCTTTTGAACTAAGTTTATTCATTCTGATTCTGCCTTCTGCAGCAACACATGTGCAGTTTTATCCCTTAAGTCTGGCCTTACTTCAGGCAACCCCAGGCTAAGATGGGGCGTAGTCTGCCCAAGTGCTGCATTATAGATGTGTTTTTTGTCTGTATGGCCTTGGCATGTCTGTTCCAGAAGCTATGCCACTTAAAAAGCTCACGCACACCTACATTTTGGGGTTCCTCTCTCTCTCTCTCTCTCTCTCTCTCTCTCTCTCTCAGTCACACTTTTGCACAAATTCTGTAACTGTTGTTGTTGTCTTTCGGCTTTTCCCGGTTAGGGGTCACCACAGCGGAACTCCGGTCCGCTAATGATTGGCAATAGATTTTTACGTACCGAGTTGCCAGCTCTGACGCACAGCCTTCAATGAAGGAACGCCCATTCACGCATATCTCCACACAGAAGACGCTTTAGCTGAGAATCAAATGGCACAACGTCTTACTGTGAAGCGACAATGCTACCGCAGCACCACCACCGCAGTGAGTGCACAAATTCTGTAACTAAAAGATGAAAATCCAATTGCAGAGTATGCACCAATGCAGTATCATTTGACTGCTTTACACACATTAAGATAAGACTATAGTACCATACAAACTGTTTTGTTTGCCTTAATCTATGGTTAGACTATAAATACATACCGAAAATTGATTTGTGAACTAACCAACTATTTACCTTTTCCTTGTAAAAAAGATCCATCCCTATGCTGTCCACTAGACACATGACTAAAGCAGGAAACACTATCACTGCATCTCCCTGACCACAATTAGTATGAGTAACCTGGTTTATTCACTTAGTTATGTTTTCACCAGTCGGGTGACCACTATATTCAGAGCAGCTTTGGCTACTATCACCACCATTTCATATTAATATAACACTCCACTGGAGTATTTCTAATTCAAGCAATGATTTTTAATCAGAGAAACCTTTCACATGCAAAGTATACCCTATGTACGTCTTCAGAATTGTTTTCAATAGACAAAATCACTTGTCTTTATATCAAATTCAGTTTTACTTTTTGAATACTGATATTCTCATAAAAGAAAAGTCTCAACGTTGTCCAGAAAACAAGTTACCTCTCACAAAATGATGTGAGAATCATGAGCTTAGATGCACAGATCTATCTGGTTGACCTTCCAATGACTGATACTCATACTGAAAGCTTCAGCATAGTTTGACCTGTTGAAGGCGCAGAACGTTAGCATATTCCATTTCTTATTTTAATTTAAATTAAGACTTCCACAATATAAAATAAAATAATAAAACAGAATAACCATTTGACCCCTAGACCCCACCCAGCAAGTATCACTAATAGACTAGTCTGGGGATTCAATAAACTATGTAGGCTTAGTGTGAAGCCTACATGGAGTTTATGTGCTTGTGCTTTGAGCAGCAACACTAATTACATATGCATGTCACGCACCACATTTAAACGTAAACCTCACAGATGAGGAGAGTCAGCATGTGTCTATACGGTTCTACCTGACATCGGTCTTCTGCATTGTCGATGTTCTGCCACTCGCGATTCGCGTCGGTCTTCTTCGATTCGATCTTCTGTCTATACATGTATGCACCAGTGTTGCCAGCCAGGAAACCGTGTAAAGCAATGGCAGACATGTAAAGCTGTTTACCTACAGGCAAACTAGGTCTGTGGGACTGTACAGAATGCCACAGTGATTACCAGAGTTATTTGTAAAGCAATGTATATAGTTCCAACACATTACATGAAAGTGTATACAGTGCAGAGTACTGTGGAAATCTATTTCAGGCATACTGAATAAAAGTTGTGTAAATGATCAGTAAGAGTACACAGACTGCATTATAAATAGTCAGGGGGAAATGTATGTATAGAAAAGGGGCACATACATGAATTGCAGGAATGAACACAGGGCAAGAGGACAGGTGAAACGTGATAGTGTACAGCAGATGAGGGCATGGCAGTTGTAGCATGAGTATTAATCACATATCAACATGATACACTATGGACTGCACAGTTATTGTATATTATCTAACTGTCACACAAGGTGACATATCAATGGAAAATATTCCTTGTGATATAAGCATCCTGACATGAACAATGGAGAGGACATATGTCAGGGGATGGTATATACAATAGGAGTTAGTTGCATATTGTGAAGCTGTGCAAAATGAGTTGCCTGAATATGAATGTGATGTTAACAGAGGTCTCAACTAAGTGGGACACATAGTAATAGGCTCATTTGGGTTTTTTTTTGTTTGTTTGTGAGGCAAATATTTTGACCATTATGCCAATCCCCAATGCCTCATGGGCAAGATTAGACAGAAGCACGCGCAATTATGGACAATATAAGAATAATATCTCCAGTAATTCCATGTCTTTGACATAACATATGTGACTGTGAGTGATCATAGATGGTTCTGCAAGCACACTTGTACAACTTCCTCAAAATGTAACATCTGCCAGAGGTGTTAGGAGGGACACTGCTATACCTGTATATGAGATTATGAGCAATCCTGGCTAGTTGACAAGGGCGCATGGCATATACATGACACAATCCACACTGTCACAAATATAACCTAAGCCATCAATGTTGTCAATCAGCTATGTATGTACTGCATGCATCACAGGAACATGTATCATACATGCATTTTGTTTAACATCTTGATGGGGGTTCTGCACTATCAAACACTAATGTTTATGCAACAAAAAGAATACTTAGGTATGGCCAATAAGATGTGTGGGAGCTCATTATGGAAAATATGGTACACATGAGTAAGTCATCCCTGCAAGATGTGTTGAGAGGTACATGAAAAAGGGTGCATTCTACTTAGTTATAGGTGTGATGAGGGATGAGAACTGTGGAACTATAATGCCCTTTGATGTGGATGTCCTACACAAAGTCAGGAGTTGTGTTATATATGAGGGAGTAGTCACCATTGTGGACACATGCTGGTGGATGTTCTGCATACCATCTACCTGACTACACAGGTCACATATCACTTGGTCTGCTCATAGGGGTGTGCTGTCTATATTATAATCAGGTTGTGTATTTGCTTTTATAATGTAACAAATCACCCCATGATTTTTGTTCATCTACTGTGTCCCCATGGCTGTAGCAACAATCCTTTGTATGTGTTGATACTGTCTGTATTATTCCATTACTACACTTGGATTCAATGATTGTCCACAATCTGCAGTCCTCCACAAAGCTGTTTGAACAAAGGATGTGTAAGTCATTCTTGATGTCTGAGATTTAAATAATGAAGAGAAAAGGGCCTAGCTCAGGGCCCTGAGATACGGACCTGATCACTGGAATCTATAGGTCACTTTGTACACTTCAACATATTTATCTATCACATATGTGATCCAGTGGTCTACTCACATGGTTATATAGACTTTTATAGGCACTTGTGACAGTGTCTCAGTAATACATCTGTGTGGATTTGTGTCAAATGCCTTGGCCAGGTCAAATTACACTGGATGATAGTATTGTTATCATGCATGCCCTTGTTGACCTTCTTGAGAACATCTTACAAATGTAGCAGACATGATGTAGCCTGAACAAATCACATATCTTTTGCACACAGTCGAGATGTTACCTGTGTCCTTTTAGAAAAAGTCCATGATGACTTGTCGGTGTACCTCACAGATGAGGAGAGTCAGGATGTGTCTATACATGCATGCATCAGGTGATGTCCCCCCAAGTCAGAAGGATTCATGTTGATGTACACCTTTCTATGGGAATATATTTCATAAGGAGGTTGTGCTGATGTATAGTTCCAACTGTGTTTGGTAGGTCCATGTTTTGAGTCATGCTATAGGCAACCTGTGATGTTGTGTTATTAGCCGTAGAGAATGCACAGATGTGCTGTGCTCCTTAGAATAGAAACTGAGTATTGTTTGTATGTATACTTTGGCTGATGGCCAGTGGCTGCAGGGGGGGGGTGACATGTGAGACAAACTGTCAGCTAGCGGATTGTCAGTTTCCTCCTGTTGGGTATGTCTGGTGGTATCCACATGCAGAACTGTGCTTAACTGTGTATTCCACTTAACATTTCAAATTTGTTGGAATAAATAATTTGTGAAAAGACCTACAAATACAGCCTTGGTCATTCATCACATTCCACACACTGGTGTTATGCACACAGTGGTACAACTGTAACAATGTCATGCACTTACATCAATTGCCAACATACGCCTGTATGTCTTTCATAGGCAAGCTGTGTTTGATCAGCCATATCAGGACACATTACAGATGTTTGTGGCTCATGCAGAACATTTCCTGACACAAATGTTAATAGCCACACAATGGTGCTCCTGACCACCTCAATAATCCTTGGGTATAACAACACAAGTGCACATACAATGAATTCCACAAGGTTGCAATTGAATCAAAACGTGTGATACATTGGTTGTGTATATCACAGCATAACAACATGTGTATGAGACAAGACTTATGTGACCACGTAATCAATATGAATTTATATTGATGTGTGTCACAGAGCATGTAATGATGGCATGTAAACACATGCACACTTATGTCATACTGAAAATGTCACTGTGGTGGTGGAATGTGAACTGTGTAGAAGGTTGTTCTGCTCCACCACAACAACACGTCCTAATACGTCACCAATATACACAGAAGTGCATCATATAATGTCAACACTTCTCAGGGGGCATATTCCTACAGCTGTTATAGAAGTAGCATGTAATACAATGGCATCAATGGCCATCAATACATTAGTTCACACCATAGATTGTAATACTCTCTTGTAGCCATACTGTACATCCACACCTCAATATAGCACATGTCAGTGGCAGCAACATTGACATGTCAACTGTTCATAGGGTCATAAGACATTATTAGGCCAATGGCCAGTATCACATGAAATCCTAATGATTATTGTACCATGTAAATAAAAATCCCTATATCTATATTATGGAAGATAGTAAGACTATTATGTGTATATTTGCTGGATTGCATTACATTCTGTTACTATCCATATGGGAAATGTGCACCACAACATGAGAGAATTAGCAATCACACATGCAGTGGTCTGGAGATGGCTTGCAGAGGCTCATGGAAGCACTCTGTTTCATTACGTGTGTGTGTGTATGCATATTTAACATGAGGACATCCTCCACTACTCTACAAGAAGGATGGCATGTGGTCAGAGGAAAAAGGAGGAAGCATGAGGCTACGTGAAAGGTACCTTAAGTAGTAGTGAAATGAAGAGCTAGTCCAAAGATTATACAATGACCTATGTTAAGCAGAGCACCTCACTGGCCCTCTTCAGGAGAAATATTGATGAGTGGATGAGAAATAGAAAATTCACCCCAGGGATCACTCCAGTGGTTTTACTTGACAGAGGCACTAGGAACTAAGGTCAGGTGGCACGATGCCAGGGTAATCCTATGAGCTGGGCTTGTAAAGGCCTCAGGGCCATTAGCCTAGTACACACCTATGAACCTATGAACCTATAATGTACCACCAACCACACACAAACACACAACAATAGACTGGGCCTGATTTGAACATTACACCTATGTAGGCATATACTATGAATGCCATACAGTGTCACAGTAGGAACATCACATATGTCTGACTGTAACACTGTTACTTTGCACGTTATGGAGTATGATAGTGTGACGTCTGGCTAATATCACACCCCTGTGTAAAATTGTCTCAAAAGTGATAGTTGTATGTATAGACATGCAAGTTGTCTGCTGTCAAAATAGAACACCTATATGTGTAGTTAATGTAGCTTGCAAATATAGTAGTTAATGTTGCTACTGCAACACTGGTTTGTCTTGAATACTGTCAGAGTACATGTTACACAGGATAATGTAATCACTGTATGCTACAACAAGATGTTCGGAGGAGGATTGGACATAGCTGTGGACTCACCTATCATTCTAAAATTGTCACCAAAGTGATTCTTGGATGCATACACATCTGACTGTAATGGGAATAGAACCCCTACCTAAATATTTACAGAGCACAGTACTTAAAACAAATGCCACACATAAACCTGGCTTTTATCATGTCAGGGAATACTTTATAGCTAATGACATCAGCAGAGTCTGGTGAGAAGAATATGGTAATAGCAGTGTCCAACATGCTGGTGTAAAATGCTCTCTTGAATGTCAACCAGGTGAACACACACACCAATTGACCACAGTAAGAACAGAAACCCTACCTAGCTATTTATAGAACACAGTACTTAACACCAGCACCACAGCACAACTCTGTATTTTATAGTGTCAGAGAATACTTTATAGCTGATGACATCAGCAGAGTCTGGTAAGAAGATGGTAATAGCAGTATCCCACATGCTGATGTGAAATAGTCTCTTGAATATCAATCAACTGAAAAAACACACACAGCAACTGACTGCAGTAAGAAGAGAATCCCTACATAACAAGGTACAATGACTTGAGAACTCAGTATTTAAAGCAATCACTACAGCACAAGTCTGATTTGGAGACTGTCAGACAACACTTTATAAGTGATGACTTCAGCAGTGTCTGGTGAGAAGAGGATGGTAATAGCAGTGTCCCACATGTAGATGTAAAACGGTCTCTTGATTGTCAATCAACTGAACAAACACACACACACCAGTTGTCTGTAATGAAAACAGAATCTCTACCTAACTAATGACACCAACTACAGAACACAGTATTTAATGCGAGTGCCACAGTACAAGTCTGACTTTTACAATTCTGCAGGACAATTTATAGTGGATGACATCATCACTGGATATTTGAGAGAAGATGCTGTGAGGCCTGAATTAAATGGATGTGTAGATTAGTACTCCATGAGATTGTACTGATGGCTACAAGATACACTGTTATGCTCTTCTGATTAGACAGATACACACACACACACACACACACACACACACACACACACACACACACACACACACACACACACATTGACTGCAGTGAGATTTGAACCCCTACATAACTAGACACAAGAGCTAGAAAACTCAGTACTTAACCCAAGCACCTCAGCAGAAGTCTGACTTTTATATTGCTGCAGGACAATTTATAGTGGATGACATTATCATTGGATGTTCAAGAAAATATGCTGTGAGGCCTGAATTAAATGGATGAGTAGTCATATACAACTGTCAAAATATTGGTACATCATGGGATTGTACTGATGACTGAAGGATACATAGTCATACTCTTCTGACTAGACACACACCACACACACACACACACACACACACACACACACACACACACACACACACACACACACACACACAAAACCCACACACATACCCCAGCTGACTACATTGAGATTAGAACCCCTACCTAGGTACACCAGCTAGAGAACTCAGTACATAATGCAAGAACCATGGTACAAGTTTGACTTTTACAATGCTGCAGGACATTGTATAGTGCATGATATCATGACTGGATATTTGAGAGATCATGTGAGGTCTGAATTAAATGGATGTGTAGTCATGTACAACTGCCAGAATACTGGTACTTCACAGGATAGTACTGATGACTGAAGGATACACAGTTATGCTTTTCTGACTGGACACACGCACAAATTAACTTCAGTAAGATTAGAACCTCTACCTAACTAAATACACCAGCTAGAGAATGTAATACTTAATGCAAGCACTACTGCAGAAGTCTGACTTTTATTATGTTGCAGGACAATTTATAGTGGATGATATCATTACTCGATGTTTGAGAGAATATGTTGGGAGGTCTGTATGAAATAGATGGCTAGCCATGTACGACTATCAATATATTAAAGATCTGCATGTTACCAGATTGATGAGTGTGCAAAGTATAGTATTTGCTGTTGTGTTTCCAGTGTGCAGGTATTCTTTAAGAGACGGCTTTAGAAATGTATGCAAACAGATGTCCACATTACTACAAGTACTGGAAAATCTAAATGTTTATTGTCAGTATAAAGATGTACATGGTATATAAGAAAGCATTTGTTTTATTTATTTCTGTAGTGTAGATATATTTCAGAACAAGTACTGAAAAACCAAGTTTTATCTGCATGGGTACAGATAACATATGGCCACAGTTTAAATATGTTTTTTTTCCTTAATAAGTGCCTTTGTTATGGTTGTGTTTTTTACATGTACTTTCATGGGATGAAGACTAAATAAGCAGTAAATATAAGTAATACATGCTATTGTACACTTTTCATAGTGCACCAGTGAGCAGATGGTTTGCATAATTGATGGTAAAGTGTTTGCGCATGTGAGATACACATTTGTACTGCTTTCCCCATTTGCATGTAGTTAAGTGGCAAGCAAACTCAGGCCTCTTCTTCACTGATAACATCATGACAGTTGTAATGGTTTGTTTACCTATGCATAAATACATTAAGTAGAAAGGCACAGCAGTCAACAGTGTGGTGAGTACTGAGTATAAGAAACCCACCTGCTGCTTAGTTGACTCTGTAGCAGCAGGTGTAAATGCACTGAACAATTGTTGAGCCCATACAATGCAGGGTTTAAATCAAGTTATATCTAATAGTTTTAAATATGTATTTATAATGCAATGAAAAAAATATGTATTCTACTTTCACTGTGTGATATCTTAACACAGCAATGTTTAAGCAGCACTGCACAGAGGTAACCACACTGAAGAAGTGCCATTCACCATCATTCAGCATTGGTGTGTGATGCCAAACTTCATGTAAACACAGAGGACAAAAACTGAAGGGCTTTATTGGGTTGCTTTCTCTTATGTGTGTGGTGTGTGATTATACTTTTTGACAAGATTAAAGGTGTTAAAATGGGGTAGACAGGGAAGTGGTAAAATGAGGAGCAAGCAGGGCGGAAGAACAAAGGGAAAGCAATATAGGCAAGTGCAGGAGGGAGGTAGGAAAGAACCATGGTTATCCACATCTTCAATGGTGTAAAATGAAAATATGTATAGAATATTAACTGAATTTGGAAAGTTATCACAACAAAGAGGGGTGACAACAACACAATCATGTTGTATAGCCAATTGGACTGAATCACGTGTGTTGAGAAGACACCTGTGTAAAGTGGAGAACAATGTATGGGATGATATTATTTTGTGGGACAGGTGCCCATTTTTTTATTTTTTACTTCATTAAGAAAGGAATGTTGAGTAAGGGATATAGGTATTTCTGGGTCAGGTAAGTGGCATAAGTGAGGCAGCAGATGCAAATAATCAGGACAAAGAAGATAAGACACAGGACTGGTGATGGACACAACAGGTTGGGAGTGCCATAATTAAGGACAGGGAGGGAACATCTGATGCCCATGCCCATCAAACATGGGAACAGTGAGAGTCCTCACCTGGAGAACTGTCTTCACTATCCCCTTACTGCACTAGCTGTTGGAGTGCTTGACATCTTTTCCTAAGGACCATAAAAGAGAGCATCCTCTCCATCTGGCATAGGCATGCACCAATGGTGCTGTGCACAGCCCTATGTACCAAGCCTGGCAACTCCTAGTGGGTGACAAAATCCCTTTCTCTGCCA
The DNA here is from genome assembly GCF_019279795.1 of Protopterus annectens. Lineage (NCBI taxonomy): Eukaryota > Metazoa > Chordata > Ceratodontiformes > Protopteridae > Protopterus > Protopterus annectens. The sequence continues at coordinate 1,670,047,239 of NC_056725.1, forward strand.
CTACTCCTAGAGGTTATCACACACCAGCTGCCGGGTAATGCTACCTGATATCGAGGGCCCAGTTAGTGTAGGGCCAGCCGAGCCAGTCCTGCCAGGTTGGATCCCAGTTATGCTGACCAGCAATGCAGGAGCCAATGGAGTGGGGACAGGCTGAGCCACAGTGGTTGGTGTACCTCCCTGTGCTGTAAAGCATTTTGTGAGTTGTCAGAAATAGATGACATGGAAACATTGTAATCATATATAATAAAATAAAAAAAGAGAGATAAGCCTTGGGGTAAGAGAAAAATAAAACAAAATTAGTACCGCCATATGTGACATACAATGAATTCTTACAGCATAAAGAATTTATTTCCACTTTCACATTTAAGTATACTTCTTAACAACTACAAACTATAAATGATGATTGCTCAAAGTAATCCTTACAATGTGCATATACTGCACATACGCTTGGTCAAATTATACAGATGAAGTTAACAGCAGGGCATTTATGCCACTTCTGTTGAAATTATTATGTAATATTTTTAAGTGATTTGACTGTATATTTGTTACTTGTGGCATTTGAACCTACAATGGCTAACTACAGTATTAGAATTGACTATTTGGCTTGAGCTAAAGACTGAAGCACACATGCTTGATTTTACAGTTAGAATATGCATGCTTAATTTGCTACTACCGTATAGAAGAGCAATATTTTAGATAAAATAATAGTTATGTTATGCTGCATACATACCCTTTGCTTCCCTCGGTCTTTCAAATGCTCAGCCTGGCCCTCCCTATTCATCATTATATCCTGGTTGGCTGTGGAATAAAAAGAAGAGAACAAGAGAAGAGCATTATGCTTACCAGTCTTGTCTATAAACAGCTATATATCTAGTTTAAATTCTCTTTCACTTTATCTGTATACTTACACAACTGCAGGATGCCACCAGTCCTAAACTCAGCCAGACACTGGTTGAGTGTATCCTGCTTATGCCTTTTGAGGTCATTAAAATGATGCCTGCACTGTTTTTCAGTGAGTGGAATGCCAGTCGCACAGGAGATAGGCTTGGCCAGACTATTCCATGCCTCAACTTTGTACTGGGAGCTGTTATACTGCCTGTGCAAGAGCCTTCAGCTGTGGTGCTTTATAAGGAGTCCAATAAAGATTCTGGACTCCTTGACACCCCACTTTTGAGCACTAAATTGGGCAGCTTCCCTTTTACCTCAAGACATATCCAGCCAGGGCAGACAGAAACAGATAATAGTGCTTTCCTGCCAATTCATGTTACTGCATTTACTACTAGTGCACAAACCCAAAAAATTATACCAACCACATTTGCACGACATTAAGCAGAGAGCAACAATGACAGAGAAAAAAATACATTTTTGAAATAAGAAGGTTAATCTCACAGTTGGCATTAGTTTAAGGGGTGGTTGCTGCTGTAATTGCTAGTTGATTCAACTTTGCAAACATGTATTGGGGGGGGCATACATTTTATGACCTGGCACTTTTTTGTGTGGCTTTACACAAAAATGAATTTGCACAATGTAGTTTTCAAACCTATGCATTAGAGACAAAATAAATTCTTCGACAGAAAGGATTTTCACTCTTGCCACAGAAGAAGAAGTGCTTGTTGGACATAGTCATGAATTATATGTAAATACGCATGCCAGAGTGAAGGGTTAACCATGTATGTGTGTGACCTGACAAGGTGTTGGTTTATACATTCATGTGTGTTTGACTATCATTCAGGTCTGAAGGCCATCCAAGGCCAGAGAAAACAATTATAATTACAGAATCAGAGTGCACAAGTATACCCTTTGTCACACATATGAGCTCCACTGTTATACATACTTGTTATTTATAATTATGCTTAATTTTTTTATTTGTTTTATAAAAATGTGAGTGGACAAGCATTAATAATATTGTGATTGTGCTAGATTAAAACCCTGGTTCACATGTATTGTGAGTATTAACTTTTACTAGTTGCCACAGGAAAGACTGAATTACAAGTGTATTTTTAACAGTCATTACTGTGCACATTGCCCATTGTAACTGATACCTTGTTTGTCAGAGCTGCTCATTACTTACACATATACATTAAAGAGCTGAGTGTTTAAACATGTATGTGTGTGTCATAACACCTCAGAAAATATATGTGCAATTGTAGAACCATAATTTTACTGATAGCCACAGTTGCACATTTTATATATGTATATATATATATATATATATATATATATATATATATATATATATATATATATACAGGGTCTGTATCAGAAGATCGAAACTCTAAAAGAGCGAATGCTCTTTAATCGAATCATAATACCCAAAAGTGCACAATATCAAAGGTATGGAACAGCGATCTTTTTCCCAGGAAAAAAATCGCTGGGCCATTGTCGGGACTTTGCCATTTCCTCCACTGTAGTATGATTTCAGAGTTGGTATATTTAAGTAGGGGACCCCACTTTATTTTGTCTCTGGGTTTTTTTTTTTTTTTTTTGGAGCAGAGATTTTTTTACCTAGGAAATAAATCGCTGTTCTGTACATTTGATATTGTGTGGTTTTGAGTTTTAGTGTCTGATTAAAGAGCATTTGCTCTTTTGGAGTTTTGATCTTCTGGTATAGACCCAATATACTGTGTATACTCAATGCACCTGCTGTAGACAGTTATTTCTATGTTTGATTATTGTTTTCATGTTAATTTTAATATAAAGTTAATTGGAGCAACAGGAATAAAACTTTAGATTTTACTGGATCAGAATCCAAGCTCAACTGTATTGCAGCCCTTCACTTACACTTGCTGCCACAGGAATAGTTAAGAGACAGCTGTATAGTTCCTATTCATTGTTAAGTATGGATGTTAACCACCAAGAAACACCACTTAGTGTGTTTGCGCTGTGGCAAAAAATAGAAGATACAATGTATTTGTTTTGAAATTGTATACTGTCTGCTTCCTGTCTGCAGGTGTTCTATACCTGCAGGTGTTAGGGAAGATTGATAACTGTCATACAACACCACCACTTAATGTATTTGCGTGATGGAACGCAAAAGATGCAACAAGGTGTCCTGTTTGAAATCGAGAGTGTCTGCATCCTGCCTGCAGGTGTTTTGTCTGCTTCCTGTTTGAGCCATTAGGCCAGGTTTGCTCAAAGTTAAGTGAAACACAAACGTGACAAGCAAAGCTCACCTTGTTTTATCCTTGTGAGCAGTGTTTATTAGGTTTTATCCATAAAAGACAAATGTGGGACTTGAACCGAGACCTACAAATAGTATATACTGTATGGATCACTGTGTTAAGCAGATGTGCTACACATGTAATTCACAGGTGTAGTTTATATAGTGTTCATCATAGAAGTACATTACATGACATTTATTGTATTTATCCATTTCTATTGTTTGTGCTAACTGCTCACTGAGCAAATAATGGTATTAAAAAAATAAAAATAAAATAAATAACATTACAAAATAAATGTTAGTACACATTAAATATGTTTATACAAGTCTGGATCTGAACTGTCACACCAATTAACCTACAAAACATAGTAAGGGTGTCTTATCCCTCTTTGCCACAGAAACAGCTTTGCAGCAGGAATGCAAATCATTGTGCATCCAAGCAAGTCCCAAATAATCCACAGTAGTAATAAGACATATGGCACTTGTACATTCTCAGTTGTTTGTACATATGTGAATTTCAGATGTAGTGTACTGAGTGATCACACAACCATTTATGACAGTTGTTTTCAGAAATGCAGCTCTGTTTTATCTTTGTTTGGTGTTCATTCTTCTCTTATCTGAGCAGTAATCTGAGACATACTGTCATAAGGCATTTTGTATTATTGTCCTTAGAATGCATGAGAATATTAAATGGCAATAATATACAGTTTTCAACAAAGGCAATGGATTTGGATATTACTGAGCAGAAGCTGAGAAATGTGTGCTGCTTACATACATTTAAAACCTTGATACAATTACTTCTACTCTCTGTAAGTGTAACCTGGGTGACACACCCACTGCAGGTAAGGGAGTCTGAATTGCTGTTATAGGTTCATAGGTTCATAGGTTCATACTAGGCTATCTGCCGTAGGGCATTTATAAGCCTAGCCAGAGTGTGTTTGGCTTTCGCCACCCATTTAAAATGAATTTTGCTATGCCCTTTTTCAAGGTTAGTATACTGTGCCTCTGTCTAACAGTGACACAGAAGTGATACCCGGGGTAAAAATATGATCTCCCATCCACTCATCAAGATTCCTCTTGAAGAGAGTCAATGAGGGACTCTGCCTAACCTGGACTGGGATTTTATTCCAGAGTGAAGAGAGCCTCTGGGTTATGAATTTGTCCCTCCAGCATGTCCTATTTATTTCAGTGCTGAGGTTCAAGTCTCTAGAGCATGTAGCTCGATGGGATTTGGATTTTCTGAGGTGCAGCATGTCCATTAATTCCAGGTTGGGCGTGGCTTTATACGTCAGGCACAGATCGCATCTGAGCAGGCGGTATGCCACTGAGTAGAGCTAGAGTTTCTTTAACCGGGCAGCATATGGCATGTGTTTGAGCCCTTTGATCCTCTTGGTGAGTTACTTTTGGGATCTTTCCAGTTGCTGCAGGTGTCTGGTAAGGTACATCCCAAAAGGGGCATTGTACTCAATTATGGGCCTGATGAGGGATGAGTAAAGAGGCACGATGACCTCCCCTGATCTAGATGTGAATCCCTTCATGATTAGGTGGGCTATATAAAATGTTTTTCTAACCACTTTGGCCACGTGGTTTTCAAATGAGAGATTGCTATCAACTTGGGTCCCCAGGTCCCTAATTACTTCTTCTGTACTTAATGGATTACCACCTATGTGGTAATTTGTGGGCACTTTGTTTTTGCCAAAGGGGATGACTATACACTTTTTGGTGTTTAGCTTGAGGCCATGGCTCTGGCACCAGTTGTCTGTTTCTATTAGGCCCTTTTGTAGGATGCTTGTGTCGGCTGGAGAGTCGATTATGGCACCTAGTTTGCAGTCATCTGCGAACTTGGTCAGCCACATTCCTTCCGTGTTGGCCTGTACCTCCGAGAAATATATACCGAACAAGAGAGGTCCCAGGACTGAGCCTTGCGGGACGCCACTTGTAACTGGTTTGGAGTCTGACATGGCTCCAGCAATTCTAACCATGTGGGTTCTGTCCTTGAGCCAGTTTGCAACCCATCTAGTGACATAGGGGTTTATATTTAAGCTGGTGAGCTTATCTATAATGCCTGAGTGGGGTATTGTATCGAAGGCTATTGCGAGGTCCAGGTAGGCTGTGTGGACCACCTTCCCCTCGTCAATGGCCTTGGTGACTGTTTCAAAGAAATCAGCCAGGTTTAAGAGGCAGGATCTTCCCTTAACAAAGCCAAACTGGGTAGGATCCAGTGTCTGCAGGTCCCCAATATCTTTATTTATGAGGTCCATGATGATCCTTTCCATAGCTTTGCAGACCAAGCTAGTCAGGCTTATGGGGCGATAGTTTTCAGGATCCGTTGAGGCACCACCTTTGTGGAGAGGGACCACTGTTGCTGTACGCCACTCTTTGGGTACATATCCTGTAGTAAGGTTGAGATTGAGCAGTAGTTTTATGTTTGGGTTTAGCTCTTCTTGGAGTTCATGTAGGATGCAGCCCGGGACACCGTCTGGTCCCATTAATGCTGTGTTTTTTGCTTTGGAGAGGGCGGCTCTTACCTGAGCATCTGAGATGTCAGGGGGGAAGCACTCTGCTGGGATAGATATTTGCCATTTTGGTGGGGGGGAAAAGTTTGCGCTGAACCTGTCAGCTAGGATGTTGGCAATGTCTGTGGGTTCGGTGTATTTTTTGTCATTTTGGACTAATTCTGAGCATATCTGGGAATTCCCACCCAGGTTCCTAACATAACTAAAGAAAGCCTTGTGATTATGCTTAGTGTCCTGTGCAATTTTTCTCTCGAAGCTGGCCTTAGACGATTTTATGAGTGCCCATAGTTTTTTGTTAATACTGATCAGAGATGCCTTCACTTTTTGGAATTTTGCTCTATCATGTAGTAGCTTCCTCCTTCTATTGTATAGTTTGTTTATGGCTGGGGTCCACCAGACAGGACGCCTGCCTTTGGAGGATTGGGTTTTGGTTTTATTTGGGATTGCATGATCCATGCATTCCTGAAGGTGTTCATAGAATGCATTTATAAAGGATTCTGCTGTCTGGGCCGTATTTTCCACAGGCCCAGGGGCTTTGAAGGATTCCACCTCAGTTTTGAGGAGTGTGAAATTTGCTTTAGAGAAGTTTTTCACTGTGGTTTTCTGAGCAGGGGGTGGGGTCGGGATGTGAATATCCAGTGAGATTAGTTTATGGTCTGATCTTACCAGTGAGGGATACACTTCTGGTCTGGAGCATAGAGCCCCCATGTTGGTGATGATCAGGTCCAGTATGTTTTCCCCTCTTTTGGGAGTGGTAACAAGTTGTTCCATAGCATTTGAGTTTATAAATTCTAGGAACCTTTGGGCTACAGTGTTGGAGCTAGAATAATGCTCCCAGTCTATGTTTGGGTAGTTGAAGTCGCCCAATATAATGGTGTTTGGAGAGTCCTTCATATTTTCCAGTGTTCTTAGGAAGGCCAAGTGGGGTTCCTGAGTTTGGGAGGGTGGTCTGTAGCAGGCTATAAACTGGAAGGCAGTTTTACCCACTGTTAGTTGCACATGGATAGTCTCTGATGCTTTGTGCTGTGCCACCAACCTGGAGGTGTGGGTATCTTTGACGAATATTGATACTCCCCCTCCTTTTGTGGTTCTGTCCAAGTTTTGGGGCCGAAAAACATGGTATGAGGTATAACCTGGTAGTGCTGGGGTGCCCTCGGGAGCCTTGAACCAGGTTTCTGTTACTGCACAGATATCAATGTTGTCCATGCTAAGGAGAGTTCGAGTGCATGCATCTTCAGGTTTAGACTTCTGGCGTTGAGTAGCATTACTCTTAGTTTCTTATCCCTTGTGATACCTATGGAGGTGGGTTTGTCTTTTAAGCCTTGCCTAAAAAAGGCACTATGGGGGTGGCAAGAGCCTTTGCCAATATCCGAAAGCCCAGGGGTGACAGGTGCAAGCTGTCCCTAGCAAAGCATCGTGGCTTGTCGAGCATGTCATCCCAGGCTGACAGGCATTGGATCCCATTTGAATGACACCAATACTTAAGCCAATTGTTGAAATTGATCATCTTGTCTTCATATTGTGGCATCATTCTTGGTGAGGGTAAGATGCTACTCAAGGTCTTATTAACTTATGTTTTATTTCTCCCTACCAGTAATCATTCACAGCTGCAATCCATTAGCAACAAACACTGAGGGAGTGCCTGCACTATGTTTACACTTGCTACAAGGAGCCAGAATTTTAAAATTCAGCAATTCTAATGAGTTCACACCTCATTGCATCTTCACTGTGCTCACATGCTTGACTCTACACTACAAAAAGGTAACAATGTAGCCAGGGAACCTGAAGGTGAGTAAAGTTGTGTATATGGATAGCACAGAAGAAGAAGAAGATCGTTATTACTTTGGATTTCTCGGCACAGAAGACTACTGATCTTAAAGTATGTATTTTTCTATTACATACTGGATTTGCTCACATGTAACTAGGGGAATATATATATATATATATATATATATATATATATATATATATATATATATATATATATATATATATATATATATATATATATATATATATATACACACACACATTAGCAAATAAACTTTTATCTGTATGCACTTCTTAAAAGTTTACTGATGGCATAGGCATTTTTGTCAGGACATTTTACTTTCTCAAATATACAGTCTTATTAACTGTCATCACAAGTGTTACTGTTACAACAGTTCTCTTTACACTCTTCTATGTTATTTCAGTGAAATGTAAATGTCCTATATTGTCAATGACACAGGGGTGTTAGCCTTCTAGGATGGCCAATAGACACCTCTAGGGGAGTGCTGTGTACAGGTGAAGGTGACTGGGAACTGCATAAAAATAACTTCTGTGGTAAATCTGTGCACATTTTTGTGACTGTTTGTTTGAAAGAAATTATAACATTTGACTGATGTGTTATTCCTTGTCTGGTAGAAAATGTCATGTGCCTGTTGTTTTGGGGGTGGGGGAGCAAAGTTCCATTTCTGTGTTGCCACAACCAGAAAGTGTTTTATAGAGGTTTACTTTGCTATTGTTATTCCTTGTTTTGAATCAAACCTTATTTTTTGTGTGACTGGGATATGTTTAAACCATATAACCCTTTTTTGTATTTGAATAACTGAAGTTTTTTTTCTCCAGTGGATAATATTGAAAAACTAACAATATGTGTTATATCTAAGCAGGACTTTTATTTATGTGATATTTATGTGTAGCATCCTTCTTTTGTATTTTATGTCACTTAAGACTATGGCACCCAAGCATTCCAATCCTCACAAATCCCCTTCAGTGATTCTGAAAATGATGTGATTGTCCAAGCCTTTCATCAACGTGGTGCCTTTCTGCTTAACAGAAGACATAGGAATATGTCTGGAAGAATGCAGATTTGGAAACAGATAGTGAACAACACCAATGCCATTGGGGGGGATGCAACAGGACATATGTTCATGTGCATCATAGGGCCACTGACATGCTTTAATCAATCCAGAGGAGTGCAGCTGCAGTGGCCCATGGACAGCTGGCTACCGGGGGGAAGGCCTGCTACAGAACCACCAATGACACCAAATGAAGAGATCATGTCCACTGTAAGGGATCCAAAGAGCTCAGTGGAAAGTGCACAACAGCATGTGATTGAAGTTGGTGCTGAGTTTTAGGGACAACAAGTATGTCCGAGGAGGAGCTTCCAGGTAAGCTTACATATATCAATTTTTAACAATTTCTTGTATAGTAAAATATTGAAAGCGATAGTAAGTTGGTTTAATATATTTTTTTTTTGGTGGGGGGCCTGTAATTCCCATGCACTGGCCCAGTAGTCAAGGAGCCTCAATCCTCACCACTAACACCAGTGAGGGGCGTCCACATTGGGAAGGATAACAAATACACGCACACAGCAAAATACAATTTCCCTTTAGGGCACACAGAGATCACAGTCAGTCTGGGGCTGGTTTCTCCATTTCTCTCCAGATCCCCAGTAAGACTCTTCACTGGCACAGCTATAGGGTAGAGATCTCAGCCTAGTGGTCAAGCTAAAACCTCCACCACCATTTCTGTCCAACCAGTGCTTCGTGTCCCTGCCCAAGTAGATAACACACACACACTCTTTAAGATATGAATTATATACAAACACACAGACACTCCTGGGGAAGGCTGGCACAGGTTCTCCAGCTATGCCCCTTCCTGCCAGGCTGTAAGGTAGTAATCACCACCACCAACCATTAGTATCAGCTAATAATAAGGCCCCTACCAAGGGGGGGCCAATTATTACTGTGTGACTGAGCAGCAAGGCTTATTTTGAGTGGCTTTGTACAGTATCACTATATATATGCAATGTACTCTAGAGCTTAAATTATCTCTACACAAAACAGCCACAGTTGAAAGGTTTAAAGATATTTAATAATACATAATAAAAGCACAAGACAATACTTCTTACTACACAGTGCTAGTCAACAGTTCAGACATCACAGGTAAATGCTTAAAATAATACTGTAGAATAGTTCTGACATAAATATAAAAATTAGCTAGACTAAACTTACTATTATATATATATATATATATATATATATATATATATATATATATATATATATATATATATATATATATATATATCTAAGAACAATCACAGTTCTAAATAAATTTACATATAGAGCAAAGCAAAGTACTGGTGAGTTGTCAGCTTTAGACAAAATCCAAAATGCTCTCTCGCTGTCTCTGAGAAAGTCCTATAAATTGCTAATACAACCTGCTGACCCATTTTAAATTACATCATTCTTAACAATTCTCTTGTTTCCCAGGCTAACAGAGACTCAAGAGTTTAACATAGCTTTGACCTTGTACCTGGTCAGGAAATCACAATAATTAAAGACATTACATATGTAAATTAAAGACATTATATATGTAAAATCTGGCAATTAACTCTGGTCTCAAAACAATAGAAAGAATCTGCTGGTTCAGACACCACAACTCCGAGCCCTGAGATCAAACAGTCATAAAACACTTGACTTATCAGCGTTCTTACAGCAGAGTGCACTGTTGTTACATTTTTGCAGTTCAATATCCAATATAGTCTTTTCACATTTAAGAGAACAAGCCTATGGCTTTTGTTAATATTTACAAAGACATCAAATTAGCTACAAAATTCTATCTAGATAGGCTGGCAGCCTTCACATATCTTGACAGGACCTATTTATAGATTGATACAGTTAACATTCTAGTTCATTACACATGGGCTTAGGATGGACGTGTCATCCAAGTTTCAGTTAAAAGTATTGTTAATTGACATATAAAGGTAATAAATTGTTCACGCTGTGTTATTGTTATTGTAATGATGGTGTTCTTTCATTTTACTTAACCTCCTCCAGGACCATTCTGTATAGCAAGTGTGAAATCAACTGCACATGGTAAGCCAAACATTTTTAATTTAAGTATTGATGAGCATTTGACAGAAATATGTATTTACCTGTGTGTGTGTGAGGTGGGTGTCAGGACTGTGTGTGTATTGCTGTACCATCTATGATAGTGGCACCAGTGTTAGGTTATTAACATATATTAAATTGTAGTAGTGTAACTTTTAATTTCTTATCTGTATTTGTTGCTTATTATCACAGGTGATCCTGACAGAGGAAGTGTAGGACTCTTGATATAGGACTCCGATATCAGAGTATCTGCAGGTTGTGGTGATGGTGGCCAAACACAGGCACACCTGGGGGGGGGTGCAGAGGTTCAATCTGATCCTGAGGATGACATTCAGCCATTCCCTGTAATTCCACTGAACATAGCCAGTAGTCCTACGGAAACCCATTCCAGTGAGCCCTCTAATATTAGACAGGTGGGGGTGAGACATTTGATCAAGGTAGTGTGGTTACTGTGGCTTTAGTTCCTGTTGACTCTGGCTGTAGCCAAAGAGTGGGCAAGGTGCCATGCAGGAGGGTTGTTATGGGTGCTCAAAGGAGGCCTGCTGTCCATCCTCCATCTGATCCTGGTGGATCTTTCTGTGCCACTCAATATATGTTTAGAGCCATCATAGAGATACAGGCATGTTCCAATAGGACCTTCAAAGAAATGTTTAGAGTTGTAGATGTAGCACAGGCTGACACACGTGACTGCCTCTACCATGTTGCCAGTTCAATGGATTGGATGAGTGACACATTGGAATGTAGTGTCTGTTATGAAACATCTGCTGGGAGGGGGATGGTATCCACATGGATGTAGGTCAGCCACATCATCTGATGTTAGCCAATGTGGCCATGCTCGATCATGCTCCTGCAGTGGCACTACTTCCACTGCTTCATCAGCGGTTGAGTTGTTCATGCCAAGATGTGGCAGGCCATGGGGTCATGGTCCTGGGAGTACTCGTGAGGAGAACTCATCCAGCAGACATCAGTCACATTCAAGTAGCAGCAGTGCATATAACCATGGGCATGGATGTGCCAGTTCAACTGCTGGCAGAGCCAGTTCTCTGGGTCGGGCATGACAAGGATGACCTGTCACCTCTACCAGGCATGACTCACATCTGTCTGACATACCTGGACATAGAGCTAGCACAGAGCTTGGCTGTGTTCTTCCAGACACGCACACATAATTTCAACTGGAGTGCCCATACAGACACACACATACACACACACACACACACACACACACACACACACACACACACACACACACACACACACACACACACACACACACACACACACACATAACAGTTACATGAGTCAGTCATGAGGCTTACAGCTCATTCTGTCTCAGTGGCCATTTGATGCTTTATCCAAGTGTCTGCCTGTTTATCTTTCTTAACCGCAACACCAAGCCTCTAGAAGAACCACCAGAAGAAAAATGTTTAGTGTACTCCACTTTAATGACCGCTTTCATCCACATAATCAATGTGGACAAAAGCGGTCAATTAAGTGGAGTACGCTAAATATTTTTCTCCTGGTGGTTCTTCTAGAGGCTTGGTGTTGTGGTTTGTTTTGGTTTTCTCTTTGCACCTTTGTGGTTTCCAGTTTTTTGTTTATCTTTCTTACTTGAACTTACCACCTTTTGTGTCAGTCTAGGCCTCCTACCCCCCCACACACACACACACACACATGCGCACACACGCACAAAACCCTGTGCAAATGATGATAACTGTGCCATGGCCTTGTCTTCTATCTTTTGGATTCAAGGATATATGTCTTTTTTCTGATGCTCAGGGTGCATAGCTGAGTTTGTGCTTAGTGTATCTGTATTTGTGATGCTATTTTGCAAATTGTACTGCTTTCATACAGGTTTTTGTAATGTGTACATCCATTCCAACCTCTTAAACTAACAAAGCTGGACAAATCCATAAATAAAAGTGGGACAAAGGCCCAATGATAGGGAGACTTTTTAAAAATGTTGTTCTTACAAACTTAGAGAGTTGATGGAATAACAGGTTTTTGTATTACTATTTTATGATTGTTACGAGGGATATGAAGTATAGGTTCATAGGTTCATAGGTTCATACTAGGCTATCTGCCCTAGGGCATTTATAAGCCTAGCCAGAATGTGTTTGGCTTTCGCCACCCATTTTAAATTTATTTTGCTATGCCCTTTTTCGAGGTTAGTATACTGTGCCTCTGTCTAACAATGACACAGAAGTGATACCCGGGGTAAACCTACGATCTCCCATCCACTCATCAAGATTCCTCTTGAAGAGAGTCAATGAGGGACTCTGCCTAACCTGGACTGGGATTTTATTCCAGAGTGAAGGGAGCCTCTGGGTTATGTCCTATTTATTTCAGTGCTGAGGTTCAAGTCTCTCGAGCGCATAGCTCGATAGGATTTGGATTTTCTGAGGTGCAGCATGTCCATTAATTCCGGGTTGGACATGGCTTTATACATCAGGCACAGATCGCCTCTGAGCAGGCAGTATGCTACTGAGTAGAGCTGGAGTTTCTTTAACTGGGCAGCATATGGCATCTGTTTGAGCCCTTTGATCCTCTTGGTGAGGTACTTTTGGGGTCTTTCCAGTTGCTGCAGGTGTCTGGTAAGGTACATCCCAAAAGGGGCATTGTACTCAATTATGGGCCTGATGAGGGATGAGTAAAGAGGCACGATGACCTCCTCTGATCTAGATGTGAATCCCTTCATGATTAGGTGGGCTATATAAAATGTTTTTCTAACCACTTTGGCCACGTGGTTGTCAAATGAGAGATTGCTATCAACTTGGGTCCCCAGGTCCCTAATTACTTGTTCTGTACTTAATGGATTACCACCTATGTGGTAATTTGTGGGCACTTTGTTTTTGCCAAAGGGGATGACTATACACTTTTTGGTATTTAGCTTGAGGCCATGGCTCTGGCACCAGTTGTCTGTTTCTATGTATGAAACCGAAATGTGTGTCATTATTTTCTAACTTCATTCTTTAATGATTTGCCAGAATAAAAGTGTGAAGCCAATCTGTGGACATTAGTCTGTACATTTGAGAGGTATGAATGTGTGAATCTTTGATGCATGTAGCCTATTAGTTGATAGAGAGCACAGGTATTGACATAAGTCAGTGCTGTCACATATGGATTTCATTGCTGTTAAAATCACCCACCTTATACTTACTTACATTACCAAGTAACAGTATGCAAGGATATGCCATTCATTTGTATTCTTAAACATTTATTTTTCTATTCCAGGTTCAACACTTACCATGGAAATCCAGCAATTGTAAGAGTTTTAGTTCAGGGCTGACTCTGTCTGATGCTAACAGTACACAGGCATTACATTGGTAAGTAAAATTTGTGAGCATTGCCTGGCATCAGTGTTACTGTATGTATGTGCACAAGATGAAGGTTTTAGCCCCTTAGGTGGTGAGCACATGTGCTATCTGTTCCTCTTGGCCAGTGCAAGGGCATATTGTGCACACCTACATCTCCCTACACCAACAGCAGCTACCAGTTACTCCTCTGACTCCTCACCTGTGTGTGTGGCTGTGTTTACCTTGCCGGTGGTTTTGGGACATGTAGTCCTTCCCCTGAGTGTTCCTTATGAAGTTGTTTTCTCAAGATAATGTTGTAAAGTGTGGCACAGATGGTGAATATTTCAATGCATATACAGAGATTGTACTGCAGGCACTGGAACTGCAAATTCAGCAGCGGAAACACACACTCTAAGATATTTCTTGTTTGTGCGTGTGCCACATTATAGCATTCTTCAGTTGGTGTGTGCATATTTCTAATGAGCTTCATCAGCCACAGTTGCAGTGCATAACACGCATCCTGCAGCAAATGACCCTGTGGGATATCCTTCCTAGAATACATCTCGTACAATTGACAGTTGTGCCAGCTATGTAGGTCATGGTAATTGCCTGGGTTGTCATGATTCCCTTAACATTACACATGACATGGAAGTTAATGCGAGTGGCAGCCCTTTCTATTTATGTACACCCTTCCCTGCTTCCCTGCTTCCCTGGTGGTGCTTTGATTTCTACATGTGTACAATCTATGGCACCCAGAAGTTCAAGGTAGTGTGCTACAGGTTAGAAATCCTGCATAGTTCTGGCTCTGACCTCATATGTAAGGGGAAAATATATGTAGTCACTGGCATAACATTCGGGAAATGGTGGAGGATCGTGGCTGCTGATGCCTGTGATACCCCCAGCATGTCCCCTGTTGGTTTCTGGAAGGTTCCAGTAACTAAAATTCTACGTACTACACATAGCTTAGTCTTCAGTGGTATTGGTTCCCCTCAGTTTTCCCTTGCTCACAGGTGAGGACACCCTTCTCCTTCTTGGACATGGTCTGTTAGCAGTAGCAGCAGCATAGACTTGGGCCGGCTGCACATGCACATGAATAAAAGCAACATCAGCCCCTAATGTTCTTTCTGTGTAGACTAGCTTCCGTGGCTGTATTTCCAATAGGTTTTGGAATTCACAAGGAAAACGTACACTGAGTCTACATGGTTGCTTTAAAGCTTGTTGAATAGCTCCTCTGTCTTGGATTGGTTGATTAGCATACGGTTCAGCTGCTTATACTGTAATTAGCATGCCACAGTGTGTACCATGCTTGGGCAGCTCTGCACATCATGTAGAGCTGCTTACTGAATACCAAACTGTGCACTGTTGTGTGTCATGCTGCAATGTGCACGTGGTTTTAGCAGACCATGTAGGCTTTATTGAATCTGCATTTAGGTGTTGTTTCGGTATCTGCTCATGCAGCAGATTGGCATGTGATTTGATATTTAAATATTCCCTTCTACTTCTGCAACTTTTAAATGGTTGAGCTGTCTTACAGCTTCATTCAGTTCCTCATTGTGGGAGATATTAACACATGACAAGATACTTGTGAATTTCCAATGCTACTATAGAAGATGTAGTGCTGTTTTAATGTCAATGTCTGTGTTCATTTTTTTTTTAATATTGTATGTTATTAATTTGGCAGAAGTGCTTTCTACAGATGTAAAATAATATATGGAATGAGAGTAAAGCTCAGTTGTAGAGCATTTGACTGCAGATCAAAATGTCCCTGCTTCAAATCTGGGTGCCCCCTACAAGGGTGGATTTTTTTTATAGAATAGAGGAAGGTTGGCATAATGATTAAGATGCTTGCCTTACAGACACAAGGTGCAGGGTTTGATTCCCGTATGGGTTAATTGATGAGGCTTAAAATGGTCCACGAGAGCAGTTAGCCTAGTACTAATCAACAAGTACATTTCTTTGAATTACTTAACATGCATCAAACATTTAGGTCTTGCCGGCATACGAGGCCTCCAGTGTTGACCCCCTCCCCGAGCAACCTGCTGGCTCACTGGCGATGACGGAATACCCTGAGTCCTTGGCTCATCAGTGGAGGAGCAGCCTGGATGCCCTTCGCAGCACTGCAATCATGGAGCAGCAGAACTGGCTCCTCAGTAGCAGCACCATCATCGCCACCCACTGAAACATGAGGAGAAACACGGCCTCCAGCAGCAGGAAGCACCGAAGATGAAAACAGGTTATGAGAACTGAATGGTAATCCAGGAGAAAGAGAAGTGACAGGAAGCCTGGAACTTGAGTCGAGTAATACAGTTTTTTCCAGGTTAACAAATGTCAACCAGCAAATTGTAAACATAAACTCCAAGCAGTCTGTTCAAGGTAGCTCTCTCAAAGTAGGAAGCAAAACTAAGATTTGTGTACAGAAAACTTTAGCAATGCCATAATTTTACCTTGAGCTTCCTAATTGATATTGTAAGAGTTTTAGTCAGTGTTCCACATGCATTTCCTAACCACCCTTGAGTTTGCAAATGTCCCTGACGTTGTCTTATTGTTTTACCCTGTCTCTAATAAGTTTGTTTTTTTTTATTTTTCTGATAATCATTGAAGATTAGCTAGCTAATAATGGCAGACTGTACAGAGTTGCATGTTCATATTGATGTGAAATGTATTGCTCTATTAACTTTTTAAGTGAACAGCAATATTTAAAAATTGTCCCTGATTGCTGTATCATTTCTGAATTTGTCCACAATTTTTGGGCAAGGAGCTGAGAGGTATTGTTGCACATTTTTCAGATGGAAGGTTGAGAGCTATGGCCCCAATTTTTTTCTTTTCACCGGTACATGGTTAGATGTTAGCGTGTGCTGGAAAACATTTTAAAATGCTTTTTCTTGCTATATGCCACAGGATAGGACCCCAGTAGTGACTGTGCTGCTAATAGTGTGTGTGTGTGTGTGTGTGTGTGTGTGTGTGTGTGTGTGTGTGTGTGTGTGTGTGTGTGTGTGTGTGTGTGTGTGTGTGTGTGTGTGTGTGTGTGTGTGTGTGTGTGTGTGTGTGTGCGTGTGTGTGTGTAAGCGTCCGTGTGTTTAAAGTGCTAATAATGTATTGCAGTAAACTACAATGCAAAATGTCACAGTTCCAGTAAGGACCATTCCCCATCAAAGCTCTAGTCAGAGGGCAGATATTTCAGATCAGCTCTTTAGTATTTTACTTTGTAGCTATAAAGTGCAAACTAGAATACCACAGTTCCAGACAAGATCCTCATCCTATACTTGTAAGACATCCTTATTCAGAAAAGTACAGTTCAAGTATTTCAGAATAACCGTAGGGTCGGCCTTACTACAAGAGAGCTGGGGATGCTGGGGCCCAGTGTGGGCACAAACAGCTGGTGTGGGACCAGGTAGGGCTGGGATGCAAAACAGGAGTACCACCCTAAGCATCAAATTCTCTTGATACACTTCTGGTGTGGGGTCCCATCAGTGCTCTAATCTCTAATAATTTTGTTTTTTTTTTATTTTTCTGATAATCATTGAAGATTAGCTAGCTAATAATGGCAGACTGTACAGAGTTGCATGTTCATATTGATGTGAAATGTATTGCTCTATTAACTTTTTAAGTGAACAGCAATATTTAAAAATTGTCCCTGATTGCTGTATCATTTCTGAATTTGTCCACAATTTTTGGGCAAGGAGCTGAGAGGTATTGTTGCACATTTTTCAGATGGAAGGTTGAGAGCTATGGCCCCAATTTTTTTCTTTTCACCGGTACATGGTTAGATGTTAGCGTGTGCAGGAAAACATTTTAAAATGCTTTTTCTTGCTATATTCCAGTAGTGACTGTGCTGCTAATAGTGTGTGTGTGTGTGTGTGTGTGTGTGTGTGTGTGTGTGTGTGTGTGTGCGTGCGTGCGTGCGTGCGTGCATGTGTGCATGTGTGTGTGTGTGTGTGTGTGTGTGTGTGTGTGTGTGTGTGTGTGTGTGTGTGTGTGTGCCCATGTGTTTAAAGTGCTAATAATGTATTGCAGTAAACTACAATGCAAAATGTCACAGTTCCAGTCAGGACCATTCCCCATCAAAGCTCTAGTCAGAGGGCAGATATTTCAGATCAGCTCTTTAGTATGTTACTTTGTAGCTATAAAGTGCAAACTAGAATACCACAGTTCCAGACAAGATCCTCATCCTATACTTGTAAGACATCCTTATTCAGAAAAGTACAGTTCAAGTATTTCAGAATAACAGTACAGTCGGCCTTACTACAAGAGAGCTGGGGATGCTGGGGCCCAGTGTGGGCACAAACAGCTGGTGTGGGACCAGGTAGGGCTGGGATGCAAAACAGGAGTACCACCCTAAGCATCAAATTCTCTTGATACACTTCTGGTGTGGGGTCCCATCAGTGCTCTCAATATTACATCAAAAAATTAAGTTTTCTGTGGTTCACAGGTCAGTACTGGGCTATCTGCCCTAGCGGTCCATTTTAAGCCTAGCTAATTTCCCTTTTTGTGCTTGAAATAACCTGTCCCCTTTAGTTATAGATTGACCTTACCCATCCAATGGTCAGTAATCATATGTTACCTCTAATGAGAATAACTCGGATCATACCATAGATAATTTGAACGAACCCATGCATGGGATAAAGCATTTTGGAGGTGCATATGTGAATTAATAGTACAAAAGGCAGCCCTGGGGTGAATTTTCTGTTCCCCATCCATAGATCTAAGTTGCAGTTGAAAATGGGCAGGGATGAACTTTGTTTTATGTGGATGGGGAGTCTGTTCCATAGCAGCAGTATTCCCCTTGACATATACCTGTCCTTCCAAACCATTCTGTTGATGTTGCAGAAGAGGTTGAGATCCCTAGACAGAGTATTTCTGATGACATTTGACTTACTGATGTGCAGTAAATCCATCAGTAATGGATCTGAGGATGCCTTGTATGCCAGACACAGGTTGCCTCTTAACAGTCTGTAAGATACCGAGTACAGTGGCAGGGCTTTGAGTCGATTCATGTATCTCTATGCATTTTCCAGTTGCTGCATGTGTCTGGACAGATGCATTTCAAAGGAGGCATTATATTTAGCAATTGGCCTAATGAGGGCTGAGTGAATAGGGACAATGACATCCTAGATCTAGACACAATCCCTTTCTTTATAAGTTATGTGATATAGAAGGAATTTCTTACAACAATAGACATGTGTTAGGTCACTGACCACATAAGTTCCCATATCCTGAACAACTGGTTCAACTCTTAGGGATATGTTGTCGTGGTAGCTCCCTGGTGTAGATATTTTCGCAAAAGATACATTAATGCATTTTTTGGCATTTAGTTTCGCACCATGATTTTAACACCAGTTATTTATTTAAGACAAACCTTTCTGTAGGATGGCTAATTCATTTGAGAATTCAATAACTGCTCCTAGCTTGCTGTGTTTTTGGCTTTGTATCTGGATTTATTCCTTTCCCGGTGGCTGGTTTGTTCGTTGCTGTGTAAGTAACTGATATGCAATTGTGGTCACTAAGTTCCATGACTGTGTTTCTGTAACAGGAATTAAAAAAAAAAACATGGAACTCCCCATCATAAGATTTTGAATAAACATCTTAAAATTTGCTACTGCCACAGTAAACAGTAGCCTGCATGTTAGATCTGGTTCATAGGGAGTTACTAGGCTGCGAAGCAGGAAGATCATTTGCAGCTGCCCTGCTTTGCAGTTCCTCTTTCTAGCAGTCCCTTTCCATAAGGAATTGTGTGGCCACACCAGGGATGAATTTATACTTCTTTATCCATTCCTGAAGGTTGCATTAGAAGAATGTTAGGGAGGTACTCTGCTTGATATGAAGAAGGAGCCTGTTCAGAGGAGGGGGATTCTTTATGATAGTGCATCATGCTGACTAGATAGAACCCTGGTATATTTTCAGGCCCCAAAGACCTTTTTCCTCTTACTGCAGTGAGAGAGAACATTTAAGACTTCTTCAAGGATGATCAATAAATGGATGAATTTGACATCTAAGGATACGCTAGGGAGGATAAGGAGAATTTATTTGCCAGTGTGGTGACTATGTCCTCAGGAATACAGGAGTTTCATTATTATGTATCAGCTCTGTGTAAATCTGTTTGCTTTTCCTAAGATTTGTAATGTAGTGGAAGAAGAATGTATGGTTATCCTTGACAGAGGAAACAAATTTCAGTTCATGTCCAGCCTTCGTTGATTTTATTCTACATCTGAGTTTTTGATTATCTTCTTGAGTTTTGCCTTGGAGCTTGGGGTTTTCAGTTTATTACTCAGGATGAATTTGTCTTTGTTATATAGCCTGTTTGAAATAGAGTTCCAAGTTAAAAGCTTATTAGTGAACATGGTACTGTATTTTTGTCACATTAGGACTGATTTGTAGGCATTAAGGAGAGAATAGAAACTCACTGCAAAAACAAAGGTGTTTTCTACTGGGGCCTCGAGGAGAGATGTGGCTGTCAAACTTTGTTACATTATCAGCTAGTTCTAGGTAGTTTGCCTTAGAGAAATCCTTAAAGATAGCTGGATTTATAACTGTTTTGAGTTGGGTCCTGGTGGTGAAAGCCAATGAGTGGTGATGTTGATATAACATTTGTATTGACCATGTCCAGTAAATTTGAGCCTCTGTTAGGAGAGTGCATGTCTGAGCTGGGTAGTTTGTACTGATGAAGGCAAGGAATCTCTGCACATACTTACTTATAGTAGAGTATATCTCCAAGTTTGTAGATGGGTAGCTAAAATCCCAGGTATAATAGTGCTTGGTTCAATGGTCTTCTTCTTCTTCTTTTGGCTTTTCCTGGTTAGGGGTCACCACAGCGGATCACCTGTCTGCTCATGATTGGCAGTAGAGTTTTACAGTGTCGAGTTGCCAGCCCGGCACCCAACCTTCCATGGAAGGCACACACATGCACACACTCATGCCTAGGGCCAATTTAGAGTGTCCAATCCACCTACAGGATGTGGGAGGAAACTGGAGCACCCAGAGGAAACCCACGTGATGACAAGGAGGACATGCAGACTCCACACAGAAGGCACCCCAGCCAAGGATCGAACTGGAGAGCCTCTTGCTGTGAGGTGACAACGCTAACTGCTGCACCACCATGGCCGCCCTGCTTGGTTCAATGGTAATGGAATTTATTTAGATGTGCCTCATGGGTTGCTGGTGACATAGGAGTGTTGCAGTTGGCCAGTATGCAGTAGGGGGTCCTATGTAGGCTTACTACTACATGAAGTAGTTCAAAGTCATAATCTTGCTGTCCTTTTGTGATGAAGTTTCGGAAGAATATAGACATACCTACACCAGTCACAAGGACACACTGAGTAGAGGTTCTGCATGAGTGGTAAACACTGAAGTCCAGCAGGAAAGGTGTACTAACACAGCAGTGTTTCACTGACTATGCAGATGTCAACATTTTCCTGGGGCAGTAGGGCTTTCAGTGAGGGCAGTTTCATGAGGCTTGTAGTGTTGAACAGCATTACTTTCATACTGTCATGACTTGCTTTGGCTTAATTGGCATTTTGTGCAGATCAGCGTTGCCTAAGAAAAGTAATATGGTGGTGAAGAAAGTCTTATTCAACAGTGGAGAGGTGAGGTACATATCTTGCAATTTAAGTAGGACTGCTGACTGTCTACATCCAGACAGGCATATGTTGGAACCCTTGGAATGACAACAATAGCTAACCCAATTGCTGAAGTCAATAATTTTCTGTTTGAATTGTGGCATCGCTATTAGAGAAGGTAATATGCTGCTGAAGGTTAGTTAGTCACATGCCAATCTATGATGCATATTCTGAGAACTCAGTCATAACTCTCTTCATATAATCCAAGGAGGTGTGTAAGCTTACATGGGATGAAGGGACTTGAGTGCCCTGGTGGCCTTGCATATCCTAGCACCTGAGGGCAGCTTACCATCACCCAGGAAATTTCAATATAAAATGTAAGAACTCAACACATAGACTCCTGACTGAGAAGATTATTCGTAGCTTTGCTTTGCATAGCCTGGTGACTAGTGCATCTATGTGTCCACTATGGAGTCATCTGTGAGTAAAACATTATTACTTGTGTTGGTTGACCTTGGAAGTGTTATGGCCTTTTATGTGTCACCTTGATGATCCATCATTATAAAGTTTTATTTTATAATGGTGTGTGTGTGTGTGTGTGTGTGTGTGTGTGTGTGTGTGTGTGTGTGTGTGTGTGTGTGTGTGTGTGTGTGTGTGTGTGTATGTGTGTGTGTAGTTGGTAGTTTGTGTTTATGTGGCTGAGGAATTTTTGCATGAGATATATGCCTTGGTGTTGAGACTTTGGGAGAGATCTCTTATGTACCTCAACATACGCTGGCATTTCTTCTAATACATGGCATACTGTTATGTAATAAGTGTTGGTACTTACAACCTGGAGGTTTATGACATTGCGTCTGAATGAGAGACTAGCCTCTAATTTTAGTAGATATCTGCACTTCTCATGAGTATATTCAGCATTTGGTAATAATATTCTGAATTTTACAGGAACCAGTGTCTGGGGTTTTGTTTAAGATCTAGGCATTTCTGTCTGTGGAGGCTGTAGTCATGTTACTGAGCTAGGCACCAGTGTCTATTGAGTGCATTATGCAACTCAGAGCAGCCCAGCCAGAATGAGTACAGAGGCACACAAAACAGAACACAAGAAACATCCACAGACATGCCAAACCATCCAGTTAGTTACACTATTGTGTTCCATAAGGGCAGGAGAAAAAAAAAAAAAGAACACTTATGAAAAAAACTTTTTTTTTTGTTAATTTGTATTAAGATATTTAAAAAGATAGAAAAACTTTTTTCTTTTCTGGTTTTCCAGAAGTATTCATTTCTCTACTGTTCTTTGTTTTTGTTTTTTTCACAGTTAACTGATTCCTATTTCTCCCTGCCCCCTACGCTGCAAAGATATATGACTCCCTGTGTTATGTGTTATATATGTGTGATATGTGACCTATGTGACTGTGTATGTGTAGAACCTGTAGCGTTTTTCAGAGCATGATGTAAGCTCCTGTACTTGACTTGCTCTTGGAGTGAAATTCTAACTTGTAACTTGCATTCACAATTCAGTTTGTTGACATATTTAAGAATACCTTACTACTGCTTTCAGTCTTTGGCACCATGTTGAGTTCATAGATCTGGAAGATTTGTTGATAAAATACTTTACCTATGTTATTTAACCTAAATTTGTTGTGATATATTTTTGAAAGCTTAAGTTGTATGTTTTTCCCTGCTCTAATTACAAATCATTTTGTGATTCCACAAAAGGATTTTTGCTGAATTTACTTGTATGTTTGTATGTTAACAGATGATTTATTTGTCTCGTTGAGGGTGGCTTACTATTCTGTTTTCATAAGTATCATGTCATTTATTGACTTACATTTTCCAATGGTAGAGTCTAGAAAGGAGGTTTTACTTATGAATGAGTTTGATTTTAGAACTTGAGTTAAAGATAATAGTTTCATGATCTGTGTTAATTACAGAGAGTACTATCATGGTGGGGGGGTAGAAGGATCTAAGGTTTGTCAGTAGACGTCACTATATTACAGTCTCTTGTCAGATTTCACATTGTTATAAACTCTTTTGATATGTATAGTTCACATTTACGTATATTTATTTGAAGTTTTTAGTCAAGAACCATTTAGTTTTTGTTAGGGGGGCATGGATTAATATCAGTGTACAATAACTGTCTCTTGTCCCATTTGTGCTTTTTTCCTGTTAACGGGTCAGCAGCAGTATTTTTCTAGGACATCAGTTTGGATGTGTATGATGTTTTTATTTTTTATGTTTAATTTCCCAGCGATGACAGATTTTTTGGGAAGATATTTTCCCATGTAAAGGTTTGTACCGTAATAGTATTTACTTAGAGTAAATATGTTATAAGGTGAAAATCAAAAGCCAAACAATTTCTAGTTCTTTGAAAGTACAAGAAAACTACTAAATTTGCTTTCTTCAGTAAGACATGTGGTATGATAAAATTAATAAACTGTGCCATTTCACTTCAATTACAAAAAAAAACTTTCAGGAGACTGGAAGCTCAGAGAGTGACAGTGTACTAATCCTTGGGGGAATGTTGGTTCCTCTCCAGCTTGTAATACTGCTCTAGTGACAAAACCTCAGCTGCAGAATATAAGGTCATTATGGTGTGAGGATCTGATGGAAGCAAGGAGTGGGCATGACCATCCAAGCTGTTGATGGTAGCCCTCGTTGGTGCATGAACAGGAACACACATACACCAGTGTGGAGACATAGTTAGCCCATTTGGTGAAGCAAGTGCTTATGCTTCTACCAGGGGTGGGGTTAGATCGTATATAAAAAGGTATTCGTTGCCAGGATGCTGGCAAGAGTACAAAGCACTGTCATGACTGCCTGGGTGATAGCCTACAATGATAGCAAACTGTCTGATTGAGTGAAGCCTTGATGATCCACAGGCAGGGGGACAAAAAAACCTACAAAAAATTCCAGGGGAGTATACACTTGGATCCCCTTAGAAATGTGAAGATTCTTCTGCCAACTCAAAACTCTTAATTGTGTGATACTTCTGGTAGCTGTACATGCAACACATGCACACAACACACACACACACACACACACACACACACACACACACACACACACACACACACACACACACACACACACACACACACAAATATTGTCATTGTCCAAGCAGATAAGAAATTAAATGGAAAACTAAGTCTGCTTAGCTTAATGAGTTGTCAGATGCACTTTAAATAAATGTAAGTTTAAGGGAATAGCAGTTTACTGTCACTCATGTTGACTGCTTTCAGTGTGGGGCTTGTTTTGTTTAGCGAATGGTCTTCAGTTTTTCTGCTGTTATAATTTGAAATAAATATTTTAAAGTAAATCCAAATTTCTACATCATAAATGCAAATAATGTGCACATTGGACATTTGTTTACATTATTTTACTTTAAATGGGAAAAGAAGATCAAATAAAAGGATATCAGCATGGTTGGGGACCCCTGATTTGTTACCCTGCCTAGGGTCCATTTGACCCTGATCCAGCTCTAGACCAGCTAATTCAATTTCTCAGTTTATTCTGGCACTGCCAAGGAAAAACAGAACTCTAGGAAGTGGCAACAGTAGGCACTGTCTACAGCAAAATATAGATTATATGTGTTTTAATTTAATTTTTACTGCAACTGAAACTGGAATGGGGTGGGGCATACTTCTCAGCAGTCCTTGGTTTTGCCTTATATTTTGATCTGCTGCTTGTAAAATTTGTATTTTTCTGGTAATTTTTCGTATCCCTCAGAAAAATACATGCTAATGTAAAACCTCTTATTCTAGCAACCTTGAGCAACAGTTAAAATCTATTCCTATGTTCAGTCCTGATTCTTCAGCTAAGAAGCTGACAGTTGGGAGATGATACTTCTCAACTGTCTTTGATTTTTTTAGAATGTTTCATATTTTGGTCTGTGTCTCATAAAATTTGTAGTTTTCTAGCAAATGGTTCTACATTGCAGTCACTAAATAACAAATGGCAGTCATTTGAATTTTAGACTTCATAAAACACGCGCTTATGCAAAACTTTTTAGTTTAACAACTTTCTAAGTATACATGAGTGATATATAACATCTGCCCCTTTGTCTGGGACTTTGTCTCCCATTGTTTGTTTGGGTTTGTCCCTGATTCTTTAGATAAGAGGTTGAGAGGCAAGTGGCATAGCTCTCAAATGTCCCTGGTTTTGCACCGTATTGTTGGTCTGTTCTTTGTAAGATTTGTGGTATCCTGGAAAATTATTATATGTTGTACTCATTAAATAATGGCAAATATTTGAGTTTCAGGTTCCATATTCTTCAGAAAATGCATGCTAATGCAAAAGCTGTTATTCTAGAAACTTTCTGAGTATATATAAGTAATGTTTAAAATATGTGGCTGTCTAAGGCCTTTTATCCTTCATTATTTTGGATTTGTCCCTGATTCTTAAGTCAGTGAGGGGTGGGACCATAGTGGTGTCTCCAGCAATGAAATAGTGACTTGAAACACATTGCTGTATATATGTATTTATCACTTTCGGTAATCACAACCGAGTGAAGAAGTAGAAGTTTGTTTGGGAATGGAAAGGCAGCACAGCTCTCAACTATATTTCATTACAAGAAATTTTTATCAAGGTTTTTGAGTTTGAGTGGTAAAATATCCATGTTTCATGTTGCTCTATGTTGATAGGATCTATCACATATTCATTGTATTTTAATTAAATAAACAATGGTAAATATCATTTCATCAAAAGAACTTGTTATAAATGTGAGAAAGCAGTTATTTTATCATACTGAAAGCTTCTTAGTTGAAATCATTAGTAAATATTCCATATTTTGCCCTATTTTTTCCATATTGTCAGATGTGATATTGTGTTCCATATTTTCTATACAGAGGGCTGAGAGGTATGGGAGGCAGCCAGTGGAAGAAAGCAAATGTCAGACCCAGGCTTATCACAGTAAAGTGAGCATTGTTGTGCCTTGGTGGGGCAGATGTGGACTGAGCTTAGTGCCTTCAAGTTCAGCATTAAAATATGTTACTGTGGTAGTGGTTTCACTTTTTCTGACAGAAACCAAGAGGAACTGTCAGCAGTGGTAATGATACACATTGTCCAGAGCACAATACACTTGTATTTATTTAATTCTTAATTTGATTTTTATTTTAATTTGTATGAGTGCTGGGTGCTCTATAGCAGCATGTGAAATTTCATTACTATGGCTGTTACTTTTTTTGTTACTTCTCTATGACACTTCAAAAATATATCAAATGTGGGTATCACTTTGGGTGGCAGGTGATGTATAAAAGCAAATGGCTGTTACAAGATCACTTCTAAATGAATATTATGATTTATTGGGAAAAGAATACCTGCCAAAGAGCGATGCAGCCAATTTTAGGTGATCCCATCACAGTCAAAGGGAGTGTACCATCTCAAAAGGGGCACATTTCATATAGTCACAATGTATGTATTTTGAATCCAAGCATTTTATTACAAGACCCTGAATTGTTTATTCTGAACTGCTCTCAGGGAACTGACATATGACCTGCTGAGTATGCAGACAGTAAATCCAGCATTTCAGAAGGTGTTTGTTGTTATAGTCTGACAAAATAACTGGTTTCCAATGAGGGACTGTTTGACCTCTGCACAAAAGGTTAGGTAAAACTAATGTCCAGAATAAATATATATATTAAGTCATCTTTATATCAGAAGCAAAATTCCTATATGCATTTCACCAGAAAGATATCTAAATTTATATCTTATATATATATATATATATATATATATATATATATATATATATATATATATATATATATATATGTGTGTATTTATATTTTTCAGTTGTTAGACGCCATAGCACTAAAGCCATGTGTTCAAGTAACTAAAGCTTTAGATTTAAATTTAGACACATACCATACTGGAAACTCTGAGTTTGGAATTGTAATATTAGATATGTTTTGTTAATACCTGACATTTGTAAAAAGAAATCTCAAAGTGAGACAGAGATCCAACCTTTCAAGGACAGCCCCCAGTGTCTTTCATTCATGTGCCTTTACTGACCCAGTCTGATGTTTTGCATTATAGATAGTACTCATTAGGGGCTTTGTGGTAACATTGTTTTCAGTACTTTGATACAATAATTTATTTATTTATTTAACATTTGTTGACCGGGTTGGTCTGACTGGGCAAAAAAGCCCTTTTTCAGCAGAGACTCAAGGAGAAAAGCTGCAAGACATACTAAAAAACAAGTTAAATTACAATGTACTATATACAATTGACAATGTACAACTGACCATACTGTCTCACAAAACAAAAAAAATTTACATAGAACAAAGTACAAAAATATCAGAGAAGGCATCTGATTTACAATTTTAAGAATGAGTGGTCAAATATATACATTCAGAATAAAGTACAGTAAATTTTATACATAAACTAAGATATGTTAAAATATCAAGAGAGGGCATAGGCAAGAGGAGGCTTTAGGAAGAAGAAAAAAAGCAGAATATTAGAGGCACAGAACGTACTCAGTGGGTTAGAAGACATATAAAAGGCAGGTGGCCAAGTGGTATATTGAGATGGGTTGGAGAGGAAGAATATATTATAGGAGGAAGGAAGCAATGTTAAGTTGAGTGCATACACATGCAGGACCATGGTTTATAGAGGTATTACTTCAGGATTGTTTTAAAGGCATTGAGATTAGTGATAGATCTGACACTTAGTGGCAGATTATTCCAGGCATTAGCTGTGGAGTAATTGTAGAGGAGTTTGCCTATTATTCTTATTAGGCTTATAGATTTGCAATAGGTGCTGTTGAGAGCTATGGAGTGGATGGTTTGGTGTTTAGGGCTATATTAAGGTAGAGAGGGAAGGGCAGGAAGAAGGTTCATGGAGGATAGAGTGGGCCATGATAAGCTGGGGAAGTAAAAGTCGGTGATGAAATTCCAGCCACTGTAGGCCTTTTAGAGCTATACAGTGGTGGGTACGATAGGGTTGTTAGGAGGCAAAACGTGCAATTTTGTTGTAGGTGAGTTCAGGTTTGGACAGAAGATTGGACTGGAGATATGTGAGTATTGGGGCAGCATAGAGAAGTGTGGGAAGTAGGAAGGCTTGTGCAAAGGAGGGTCTTGAAGCATTTGTAAGGAATTTTTTATTTCTGTATAGCAAGCCTAATTTTTGGTGTGTCTTTTTACTACACTGCTGAGTATGGAGATCAAACTTTAGCTGATCATCAATAAGAACACCAAGAAGTTTAGTATCTAAACTTCCTATTAAAATACTCTTAAAATATTACTTTAGTGAGTTATCTTTACATCAGAAGCAAAAATCCAGTTTATTTTTTTTCTGAATAGTTTTTTTTTGTAACTGGACTTATGACCCCTCCTCCCCAGTTTCAACTCATGGGTGGTTAACTGCTTTACAAGAAGATAAAGCTGTGTATGTGGCTTACAGTTGGAATAACCTGCCAACTGCATTTTGTATGAGTGTCATGATATATTATGCTGATAAATTTGTTATAATAGTTTGCATGGTTAGAGACAAATAGTCCTTTATTGCTAGATTGCACCAACAGTCTTATGTAGGCATTTGGTTGTTCTGGTTTTGCCATTCATTTCACATAAAATTATATTTTACGTTCTTTACAAGCTGACAAATGCATTATGCAACAGAATCATATTATTTATGAGTTCTTATGAAATGAGGACCAACAATAATGCTTTTTTTCTAAGAACACCATCTGTGTCCCCTTCAGAGCACAATAGCTATCTTAACACATTAGCTGAAATGCCTTTCTAGTGGGGGAACTTCAGCTATCCATCAATAAACTGGCTGACCTACACTGTCAATGGCCGGCATGCCCAGTACTTCCTTGACATTATAAATGCTGTTTTTCACAAATAGTAAACCATCCTACTAGGGGGCCCCAGTATGCTGGATCTAGTCCTCACAAATATGGCCACTTCTTGTACAGCTCCATATGTAGCATCATGTCTTGTTAAATCGGATCATAATTTAGTGAAATTTTCCTTTAAAACTTGTGGCACTTCCCTGTGCAAATGGCTCTGTGCTTTGGGACTTCTCAAAAGCAAACTTTCTTCAGTTACTTAATGACCTAAATAAAATCTGCTGTAATCCTCCTCTGAATGATTCTATTGCTAAAGCTGATATCTATGCCTCTGACTAGTTCTACTCCCACTTATACAGTTGTATTGATAAGGCAGCTCATGTCCACAACAAATTTAATAAGAAGTTTACAAACACACCCGTGTGATGGAATACCCATATAAATAAATTTAATAGTAAACCATCCTACTAGGGGGCCCCAGTATGCTGGATCTAGTCCTCACAAATATGGCCACTTCTTGTACAGCTCCATATGTAGCATCATGTCTTGTTAAATCGGATCATAATTTAGTGAGATTTTCCTTTAAAACTTGTGGCACTTCCCTGTGCAAATGGCTCTGTGCTTTGGGACTTCTCAAAAGCAAACTTTCTTCAGTTACTTAATGACCTAAATAAAATCTGCTGTAATCCTCCTCTGAATGATCCTACTGCTAAAGCTGATATCTGTGCCTCTGAATAGTTCTACTCCCACTTATACAGTTGTATTGATAAGGCAGTTCATGTCCACAACAAATTTAATAAGAAGTTTACAAACACACCCCTGTGATGGAATACCCATATAAATAAATTATACAACAAGGGAAAGAAGCTACTTAATACTTATAAGAGGTCTCATTCAGCCTATATTAAGAGCATACTTAAGCAAACTAGCAAAGAGCTTAGGAGAACCATTAGGAAGATCAAAGAAGATTATGAATTTAAAATAGCCATTAAAACCAAAAATAACAACAAATTCTTCTTTACCTATGTTAGGAAGATAAGAGCTATCACCCAACAGTGTTCAGATCAAATCACAATAATACTGACACAGAGGAAATAGTTACTATCCTAGCAAACAAATTTAGTGCAAATTTTACTCCACCCACAATTACAGCTATCCCACAGGTTTCACAATCCAAGACATCCCTTTAATTATTATGGAACAAGTTCTCTCAGCCCTTTCAAAAATGAACAATACTTCATCCATGGGTCCTGACAGCATACCAGGTTGCCCAGTTATCAGTGCAAATATGGCCGTTCTGACCTCCTACTTAAACTCTTTAATCTAAGCCTCTCCACTGGTTAGATTTCTGAAGACTGGAAAACAGCCATTGTAATGCCACTAATCAAGGGTGACCCAACCATGAGCCCTGGTACTATAAACCCATCAGTCTACTAGCCTCACATGTAAAGCTATAGAGTGCTGTATTACAGACTTCGTTAATTTGGACATTGAAAATCTCTTAACCTTGGGCCTTCCTCAATTTGGCTTTATTAAAGGAAGGTCCTGCCACTTTATCCTCATTAATTTCTTTGAAAAAGTAATTGAAGCAGTGGATGGTGGTTATGCAGTGCCTACAGCATATGTAGACATGGACAAGGCCTTTGGCACTATTCCCCATGTAGGCATTACTGATAGACTGATAAATCTGAATATAAATCCTTATATTGTGCTATGGATATCTAACTAGTTATCTGACAGAGACCATGTTGTTAGAGTGGCTTGTGCCGCTTCTCAAAGCAAAACAGTTAACAGTGGTATACCACAGGGCACAGCTTTTGGGCCTTCTCCTAGTTGGCATATATTTCTCAGACCTTCAGGCCAGCACTTCTGGCCTATTTTTAACTTAGTTTGCAGATGACTGTAAATTGAGTGTTTCTTATTCAATCTTCACTTGGAAGATATTGAGGTGACCATTTCCCTGTAAATTTACTATCTGCAATTTCTGCCTATCATATTCTAGGAACTTATAATAATCAGGATTCAGTATTCCTTCCACGAGAAACACATAAGTTATGGGGAGAAAGACAGTCAAACACTACAAGCCCGGGTCAGTACAAAACATTTTCCTTGTTATAAATAGAGTAGGATCCTGGGGGTTGTTTTATAAGGGCATTTGAAAGGGTCTATTTTCAGCATCAAGCTGATCAAGGGCAATGGCTGAGGTTTTAACTCCCTTTTCCAGAGGTAAAGTAATACATGTAGTTTCTAAACTTAGTACTGATGACTGCTTAAATTATGTGAAAGTTAAAGAAGGTTTAACTGCATGTTTCAAACTTGAGCCAAGAGATGTACAGAAAGAATTTTTGAAAATATAAAAGCAAGGCAGATGAAAGTGTAACTGTATATATGGTAGAAAGCACCACTTGTCTTTACAGCTCGGTGAGTGAGTGTAAGGCCACTACTTTTGAAATACATGCAGATCTTTTGATCAGGACAGAAATGTTCTGTATTTGGGTAGAGGGCATGATAATTTGGTTGGCAGACTAGAAGTGTAACACTGCTTAGGAGATGGAGGGAAGAACTAACTCTAACTAGCTAACAAGTTGCCACTGCATAGGAGGAGAATACCCAGCACTCATATTGGTATAAGAGAACCCATGAGGGCAACCTAGGCCATCACAGGATCATAGGATCATAGGATCATAGCAAGTTACTAGGCTATTGGCACTAGGGCCTTTAAAAGCCTAGCCATGTTATATCCGTGTTCCTTATAAACCAAGATATATAGTCTATATTTGCCATGCAAATCTAAGATCAGCACCAGTTGTGAATCTAAGATCAAAACTGGCTAACCCTGTCCAAGAGGGACATAGGCAAAACCCCTGGGGTACATTTACAGTTTTCCATCCAATTGTCCAAGTTAAACTTAAATACGTTCAATGAGGAGCTTTATTTTATGTGAATTGGGAGTTTGTTCCGGAGGAGTGGCAACCTGTAGGAGACATATGTATCTCTCCAGCATGTCCTGTTAATGTTGCAGGCTAAGTTAAGGTCCCTAGAGTGAGTAACTCTTTGCACATCTGATTTTCGGATGTACAACATTTCCATTATGGCATAGTTCAAGATTGCTCTGTAGGCCAGACACAAGTCACTGCTAAGCACTCTATACGATACAGAGTACAGTGACAGGGCCTTCAGTCTGTCCATGTAGGTCATGTATTAAAGGCCCTGAATTTTCTTGGAGAGAAACTCTGAGGTCTCTCCAGCTGCTGCAGGTGTCTGGTGAGGTACATACGGAAGGGAGCATTGTACTCTGTTAATGGTCTGATGAGGGGTGAGTGCAGGGGAGTTATAACCTCCTTAGTTTTGGATGCTATTCCCCTACTATTGCTATTCTCCTTCTAATAAACAACCGCCCCCATATATATATATATATATATATATATATATATATATATATATATATATATATATATATATATATATATATATATATATATATAAATCAGGCACCCTACCTGAGGACATCAGAGATCACTTTCTCACCTGTATACTCAGGCAAAAAAATGACACCTCTCAACTATTCACCTTCAAAACTATTAGGAGCAATAAGAAGTTTAATCAAACTAAATTCCAAGATGAACTTAGCTCATGTGACTGGACTGACTTAAAACTGCTTCCACTAGATGAAGCAGATTCCTACTTTAAGTTTCTTGCTATCCTGGATAACCTTGCTCCCAAACGTACTATCAGAACCAATAATAAATTAGCACCATGTCTGTCAAAAAATACCAGACAAAATATCATATGCAGAAATAAAGTGTGGGCTTCCTGGAGAACCACTAAATCCCCAAAAGACTACCTTATATATAAACAACTAATGAATGATACAAAGAAGTCTATTATGCTAGAAAAAAAAAACTACTACTGTCATCTGCAATAAAAACACTAAAATCATCCACAAAAATTTTGGTCTAGCATAAATAAACTTCTCCACCCAGAACAATCATCCACCCCTACCCCTTTGACTACTCTCCAAAAACCTCCAAAAATTGTTGCTAACACGTTTAACACTTTCTTTACAGAAACCATTCAATCCCTTGCCAACAAACTAGATCCTAATAGCCCAAGTTCTACCAATCCCACACCCAATAATCATACCCTCTTCAAATTTCAACCAGTACCAACATCTTTTATTAGGTCACTAGTCAAGAAATTGAAACCCACCACCCTCTTGGCAGACCTACTACCCACAGAGTATCTCCAAAAAGCCGCTGATGAAATAGCATATCTCATTTCAATACTAATCAATAGATCTATTGTTGAAGCTTATATCCCCTCTATCTGGAAAATCTCCCACATTATTCCTCTCCATAAAGGGAGAAATTCCACTGAACTCTGAAATTACAGGCCTATAGCAATCCTGTCACCCTTGGCTAAAATTATGGAAAAATGTATCCATAAACACCTCCTAGCCTATCTTAAGCTGAACAATCTCCTAGCCCCCCCCCCAGCACAGATTTAGACCTTGCGATAGTACAACCTCAGCCCTTCTTTCCTTCTCTCACACAATAAATCAAAACCATAATAACAACAAGCTCTCCTCAACCCTCTTCCTAGACCTTTCTAAGGCATTCAACATGGTAAACCACCAGCTACTCTTAGGGACACTAAAAACACTCTCCATAGATAACCTAGCAATTAGCTGGTTTCATTCCTATCTAAGTGGCAGACAACAAGCTGTACTATGGAAAGATAACTTATCTTCCCTATTACCAATCACCCTTGGAGTCCCCCAGGGGTCTATATTAGGCCCCCTCCTATTCTCCATCTTCATTAATGATCTGCATAAAGTCATCCCAGATGCAACTTGTATTCAGTATGCAGATGACTCGACCCTAATCTGTGCTGCCACCTCCCCCACATGCTTACAATCTTTTTCCCAAAACATCTTCAACAAAGTAG
The DNA here is from genome assembly GCF_019279795.1 of Protopterus annectens. Lineage (NCBI taxonomy): Eukaryota > Metazoa > Chordata > Ceratodontiformes > Protopteridae > Protopterus > Protopterus annectens. The sequence continues at coordinate 1,670,081,383 of NC_056725.1, forward strand.
AGAACTGGCTCTCTGGTCGCCGTCTACTACTAAACCCAAATAAAACTAAGCAGTTACTGTTCACTCCCACTCGTAAGGTCCCTTTGCCATCTTTCACCATAACATCTAACAATGGTACCATAATTTCCCCAGAAACAAGTACTAAACTACTTGGAGTGATAATTGACAACAACCTTAAGTTTGATGCTCACGTCGACAAAACTATTAAAACAGTTAATAAGAAACTAGTTTCTTTATATAAGATTAAACAATTCCTAACCCCATCAGCTAGGACTGTGACTGCCCGTACACATTTGCTATCAACCCTTCTTTATGCCTCACCCATCTTCACAAACCTAAGCAAATCTGACCTCGATAAACTTACTAGCTGCTACAATAATATTACCAGATTTGCCACAGGATCACCATATAGAACACATCACTGTCTAAACCTGAAATCGCTAGGCTGGCTAGAACTACCCTACCAACTTCAATATAACCAATTAATAGTTGTTCACAAAGTTTTCTACAACCAGACAGCACACCCATACTGAAAAATGTTATCACCCCCTACAGTAACCTAAAAACACTTTGTTTCTCCAACAGAACGCTAGTACAAAATGTTAAATCCAACAATTCAGCTGGTGAATCACTATTTACCAACTCTGTTGGCAAAACCTGGAACTTACTTCCTGCGAAGCTTACTACAGTTCCCTCCTTAACCCAATTCAAAATATCTCTTAAAAACACTTAAAAATGCATTTACTTTGTCCCTGTACAAACCCTGACTAATCCCTCCTCAAATACTATCTATAAATGAAAACCTTATTACATGTAGAAACTTTCATTGTATTACTCTGATTCATTAACTGATTTAGAAGATTGATTATATGTCTCTTACCTACTGGAAAGTACTAAAGTAAGGATGATAACTTGGCACAACCATGTAGTACTAAATTGTATGTGAACTACTAAAAATATATGTGTTATCCCTTAAAAGTTCTAGAAAATCTTGAATATGTCTGCATCTATTGTTGAACAAATGCCTATTTTGTAATATTTCACTGTACGTATCCATGTAATGTATGTCTGGAGCTTTTCTCCCTGGGTCTCTGCTGAAAATGGACCTATATCCAGTTGGATTTTCCCAGTTAACAAATGTTAAATAAAATAAATAAATAAAAATAAAAATACGTATGAGATGTGCAATGTAGAAGGCCTTGCTTATCACAGTGGATATATGGTGATCAAAGTTAAGGCTGCTATCCACCTTCATTCCTACATCTCTCACCATTGGGTTTGAACTTAGGGGGGTATTATTAATATTGTAATTTGCAGGGACTTCTCCTTTACTGAAGGGGATGATAATACATCTTTTGCATTGAGTTTAAGTCCATAGCTCTGGCACCAATCATTTATCTGTGTAAGCTCATTTTGTAGAATGTTGACATCATTGGGGGATTCAGGGATTGCACCCAGTTTGCAGTCATCAGCAAACTTGGTTTGCACAGACCATCTATTTTCACCTGAATTTCTGATAAATAGATTCCAAACTGTAGGGTATCCGGCATAGAATGTTGCGGAACACCACTGGTAACAAGACTGCAGGTAGAGGTGGAATCCCACACTTTGATTCTACATGTTCTGTTGGTGACCCAGTTGGCTACCCATCTAATGTGTTTCTCAATGATGCCTGAGTGGGGGATTGTATCAAAGACCTTGGCCAAGTTGAGGTAGGTAGTATATACTGTTTTGCCTTCATCTAGGACTTTGGTGACACTCTCAAAGAAGTCCACCAGGTTTAACAGGCATGATCTGCCCTTAACAAATCCAAACTGGATCAGGTCAAAAGTGTGAAGGCCTCCTATATCCTTGTTGATGAGGTCCATGATGATTCTCTCCATGACCTTACAGATAAGGCTGGTTAGGCTTATGGGTCTGTCAGAAAAATATTCATTTTTATATATGTCTAATGCTTATTAGAAGCTAAAAGAGTTAACTCATTTAATTCTATTTTATGTACAGCTTAATTCTGTATGAAATTATAAGATGATTTTTCAAACCACAGTATGCTTTCTGAAACTGCAAGATGCACCCTGACCTAGTATTTGCTAGCACAGCAAAATTCATGTTCATGCCTTTTGGAAATGTACTTGAGAAGCAGGTGATTATCTGCTAGGTCAGGAAATGAATGAATAGAACAATACTGTTTTCTATAATATGATTGAATATGAACAATCAGCTCTGTTCGTGTTATGAGAACATGCACAGCTGCGGAAAAGAAGAGATACATCAGACAAAGACTGCTTGAAGAATCTGTACTTGCTTTGTGCTCGAATTAGCTATAGTACCTTGAATAGAAACATAACATAGTGGGAAACTGTATCTAACCAGTGGACACCAAGGCCACATTGTTTTTCTTAGGAAGTTTTTCATAAAATTGATAGTGAAAGCAGAAAATCATGGACAAACAGCTGCTATGTAATGATGATGTTAAAACTTGTGATCTGTTACGTCAGCTTGGTAGGCAATGTCTTATTAGAAAATGTATAAAAATATCTGCACTTCCTGATTCTAATTAGACAAACTCTGTATTAGCACGTTTTTGTCTCCTTGCTGCAAGATTAAAGTGCCTTAACCTGAATCTACCGTGTATTGATCATTTTTAAAGTTTATTTTTCCTATGACAGGGTCTATAGTTCCCTGAGTCAGTTGAGGGACCCCCTTTGCGCAAGGAGATTTTAGTTGCTGTTTTACACTCTGCTGAGACAAAGCCAGTACTCAGACTGTGGTTGAAGAGAGTGCCCAGTGGTTCTACTAACTCCTTGTTTTAGTCTGTTTAGTAAGCAGCCTGGGATGTTATCCAGTCCCATAGATGATGTGTTTTTGGCCATGAAGAGTGCAGTTATGGCCTGCTATTTGGAGATACTAGGCAGAGGACTGGAGACAGGTATCCTTTGGGTATGATTGGTGTGGATGGGGGGGGGGGGTGAAGTTTTCACCAAACCTGTCTGCTACTAGGTTGGCAATGTCCTCAGGTTCAGTATGAGTGGTACCATCGGCACAAAGCTGTATTTTCCCTTTTAGATTTCAGACGTAGCTAAAGAATGCCTTATGAATATCCTTAGCTAGGGATGCTAATTTAGTTTTGTAATTAGCTTTAGAGGACTTTACAAGATGTCTAATTTGCTTGATGAAGCTGTGGAGGGTGTTTTCTTCTGATGAGACTGTTCCCTCTTATTCTTTGACAGCAGCTTATTTATCTTATTGTAAAACCTATTTATGCTAGATGTCCACCAGGATGGCTTGTTTTTTAGTGAGAACCTTGTTTTGATCCATTCAGGTACAGCTGAGTCTATACATTTGTATAGGTGTTTATACAAGTCATTGCTGTCAGTTGTGGCAGGGGGTTTGAAACTATTTAGACCATCACTTAGGAGACTATAGTTTGATTTGGAGAAATGTTTCAACCTTTTTGCTCGGGGGAGGGGGGCAGGTACAATTGTTAGTTCAAATGAGACTGATTTATAATCAGACTTTACCAGGGATGGAGCCACACATGTGGTGGTGTAGTGATCCTCCATGTTGATGAGTACTAGGTCAGGGATATTTGAGGCCCTTGTAGGGGTGCAGACTATTTGATTCAGAGCATTTGTGTTAACAAAGTCCAGGAACCTTACAGTGGGCATGTTTCCCAATCGATGGAAGGATAGTTAAAGTCACCCATGACCAGGGTGTTGGCTATATTGTAAGTGACTCAAGTAGGTCCAGGTAGGCAGTATTGTTTTCATGGTTTATGGTGGGGGACCTGTACATAACAATGATGTGGAAGGGGGTCTTTCCTGCAGTTAGTTGGAAATGGAGTAACTCTAGGGAGTCATACTGTTTAACCAGTCTTGAGGTGTATTTGACTTTAATGAAGATGGATACACCTCCTCCTTTGGTTCTTTCATGTTCATTTTCTAGTCTGAACATGTGGAAGGCATTGTATCCTTGCATGGTCGGGGGGTGCTCTCTGCAGCCTTGAACCATGTCTCTGTGACTACACAGACATTGGCATCTTCCAAATTAAGGAGTGCTTCCAGTGAGTGCAGTTTCTGATTAAGACTGCTAGCATTAAAAAGCATAACCTTGAGTTTGTCTCTTCGGGATATTTTTACATCAGGAATTTTGTTCTTTTGACATTGCCTGAAAAGGCAGTATGGGGGAGGCAAGTACCTTTGCAAGTAACCGAAAGCTAAGAGGTGACAGGTGAAGACCATCTCTGGTAAAGCAGCATGGTGTGTTGACTATATCATCCCAGGCTGCCAAATATCGGATGCCCCTGGATTCACACCAGAAGCTAAACTAATTGTTCAAGTTGATCATTTTTTTGTTTGTAGTGAGACATCATTCTGGGTGAAGGTAGAATGTGCTGCTTAGGGCGAGGGACATACCTGCCTCAGACACATAATCTGAAAGCTCAGTCAGGAGTCATAACAGTAGTTGTTGTTGAGAGACTTGAATGCGTCCAGGATCTGCCTGTGCTGAAGGACAAAAGGGATATGCAGGCAATCACATGACACATATTGCTGTAATGGAATGCAAATAACAGCGCAAAAATACAGTGCCACATACGTGTACAAGTAAGCAGAAACAAGAAATGATTCCCACATCCCAGCACAGAACTATAGCAACACATCCATATGCAAAGAAACAGCAAGCATTCAGGCTACCATGTTGCAGAACAGTAGTCTACACTGCTATAGTTGTTTACAAAGGGATAAAGGTAGTTACACTAATGGTGTTCATTGCAGTGAAGCACACACCACTGTAGTAAACACACTTATGCTCAGTGATTCAGAAGCATGACATGGTACCTGCATAGTTCCAGAGCCATGCTGCACAGTCTCACTGTGCCCCTTGCAAACATCTCATTGCAGTCACCACACTGCAGGTTCTTGTAGTGCCCCACTCACTCACACAACAGAAGTGATCATATTTGATACTGAGGCCACCCGTCTTCATGAATTATGTCACTTCCTCCCTTGACCTGTGGTCCTCCATTTGCTGGTAGACTGTCATGTGTACATGTGTCACTAAGCATGTGTGTAAATAATGATGGCTGTGACCATCACCACCCCTAACTGTGTACATGTAACAAAGTGGTTCTGATCAGTATCTCCACATAGGACCTGCATAGCATATGTGGGTACCATAGATGCTGCCAGTCTGCTACGCAGACATATGGATGATCAGCCCATGTACTTTGCAAACTATTTGGCAGTTAGTGTAATGGTAGTCCTTCCTAGTGATGTAATGCATGGACAATGGCTGGGGCTTTTATTGACATAAGGATGCAATCTGTAGCTCACAACATTTCTGGGAGGTGGCCAACAGCAGTGAAGCCATGGATGGTGGTAGCTGTATCCTGTTGGAAAAGCATCTGTGCTATTCCACATGTGGAAGTAATATATCAAGGAATATCTTCAGTATCCTATGGGTCATATTGCTCAATTGTCCAGATGTTTGTAGAATGTACATATTTTTGCCTTATATTTTTGGCCTGTAAAATTTGTGGTTTTCTGATAAATAATGAGGACTGAAGTAACTAAATAATGACATGTATTTGAGTTTCTGACTTCAAATCCCTCAGAAAATGCATACTAACACAGACCCTCTTATTATAGCAACTTTGTAATTTTATAAGTTGTATTTAAATTGTGTCCCTGATTTTAGCCCTTTGCCCCCCCCCCCCCACACACACACACACACACACATTATTTTTGGCTTTGCCCAGAGTTCTTGCACTTAGAGGTTGAGAAGTATGCTATAGGTTAATGACTGTGATACACCAAATGTGTCCCCAGTTTGTCTCTGAAAGGTCCATGTAGCAGATAAGGTAAAAGCTAAACATACCTTCATGTCCACAAGTACAGAAAATACTTGCATTCCTCTGCTTCCACTCTGTGGACCATACGTGTCAACCAACATCCTTATAATGTCTCTGTCCACGAATGACCAGTATCAGATTTGTTGGTCTCTGCTGGTACTGCATTCTGTTTGTGTAATCCCCTGCTGGTACTGCATTCTGTTTGTGTAATCCTCTGCTGGTACTGCATTCTGTTTGTGTAATCATCTGCAAGTATTGCATTCTGTTTGTGTAATCCCCTGCTGTTACTGCAATCTATTTGTGTGATCCCCTGCTGGTACTGCATTCTGTTTGTGTAATCCCCTGCTGTTACTGCATTATGTTTGTGTAATCCTCTGCTGGTACTGCATTCTGTTTGTGTAATCATCTGCAAGTATTGCATTCTGTTTGTGTAATCCCCTGCTGTTACTGCAATCTATTTGTGTGATCCCCTGCTGGTACTGCATTCTGTTTGTGTAATCCCCTGCTGTTATTGCATTCTGTTTGTCTAATTCCCTGCTGGTACTGCATTCTGTTTGTGTGATCCTCTTCTGGTACTGCATTCTGTTTGTGTAATTCCCTGCTGGTACTGCATTCTGTTTGTGTGATTCTCTGCTGGTACTGCATTCTGTTTGTGTAATCCTCTGCTGGTACTGCATTCTGTTTGTGTAATCCTCTGCTGGTACTGCATTCTGTTTGTGTAATTCCCTGCTGGTACTGCATTCTGTTTGTGTGATTCTCTGCTGGTACTGCATTCTGTTTGTGTAATCCTCTGCTGGTACTGCATTCTATTGCATGTATGACTGTGCTGCACATATTGGGGACTGTCAGCTGAGGATATAAGGTGTTTGTGATTGAAAGTTATTGTTGCTTCTAATCTGAGTTTGTAATATCACAAATTTTTGAGTGCTCTTTGCCTCTAGTCTGTACTCAGAAGCAAACACCAGCATCATTTCATGCCAAATGATTATGAATTGCCTTCTGCTTTCCCTCATCTTCATTCACGTCATTATATACTCATTAGACTGTGCTTCTTCATTTGCTTGTCATTACACAGAAACCTGCATACCTTTTTTTTCTCTGCAACTTTTGGGCCATAGCATTACTTGGTTCTATGAATCTTTACCTAGCTGCGATTTTTGGTTTTTGATGCAAAAATGTACTTCAGACTTCTCTAATACTTACCCCACCCCAAAATTATTTATAGGTTTACAGAACGCATATGGTAAGCATGGGAATCTACTGGCATGATATCTCAAAACGTAGGATTATCGAATGCTGTTCATGATGGATGGCAAATCTCTTCCCTAAATCTATAGTATGTGATATTTTATTGATCCCAAAAGAGAGCTTCACGTATTTCAGGCAACATAAATGTGAGTATTGTGTGCATGCTGTTAAATTTCTGTTGTAAAAATGTGTGTGTGTGTGTGTGTGTGTGTGTGTGTGTGTGTGTGTGTGTGTGTGTGTGTGTGTGTGTGTGTGTCTATATATATATATATATATATATATATATATATATATATATATACAGTGCATATATATATATATATATATATATATATATATATATATATATATACAGTGATTTTATTTATATAAATATATATATATATATATATATATATATATATATATATATATATATATATATATATATATATATATATATATATATATATATATATATTACTATGTATGCATGTTTTGTTCCTTGCGTGTGTTTTTATGTGTGTGTGTTTGTGTGTGAGCCCACACTTTACATAGTCACATTTAAGTTGTAAATGCATGTGCATAAGTAAGCATGCATATATGAGGGACATGAGGTGGAGGTGTATCAATACATAAACATGATTTAAAACCATGAAAGGCACCCCAGCACTTCAAAGGTATAATGCCTTCCATATATTTAGACTAGCTACCACATAAGAAGGAACAACAGGTAGAGATGTATCAATCTACATAAACAGTAAGCATACCTCAACATTGGTCAAACAATATGACATGTTTGAGCCACTTCACATACAACTACCTTAGATAAGGTTCCATACCATATCCTTGCTAGCTATAGGCCCCATCTATGACTCAGGATAACCATAACATATATTTGAATGTACTAGAATCACTCACTATTAATCCCAGCACCATATTCATGGGTGATTTCAACTATCCCATCACAAAAAGGGATACGTACACAGCCACTAATATACAGGGTAATCGATTCCTGGATTTTGTCAGTGCAAATACTGTTCAACAACTAATCTGCTTACCTACTAGGTGTGCAAATATCCTGGATATGATACAAATGAGAGGGAATGTAGCACCCCTTCCCTAGTGTAATGTCCTCACCGGTTAGATCAACTGATAAAGTGGCCACCCTTGACATAAATATTAAGCCTGAACTTCCAGCAAACCTTAGAAACTTTAAAAACTTCTCCAAGGCTAACTACCTCCTATTAAGTGATGGCATAGCTAAATTCCAAGTCTCACCACCACCACCAAACTCAGACAGCACTGTGGCATATGCGGAAGTGTTTACATAAACCCTTTACAAGCATGTAAATAACTGCATAGAAACATCTGTACCAAACCAAAATAATCTTAGGACAAACTCCAGAATCAAGCCCCCTTGGTGGATACCCCAGTAAAAATAAGTTCTACAACAAAAGAAAAAAAGCCTGCCAAAAATAGGAAGGGCTATTCCCAATAGACAAAAAACTTCCTCATCAGTCTCAGCAAGTTACTCAGGTGTCTAAGTAAGTCCAACAAAGCCGTCTTTGAGGTAGAAATATCCTCCCAAGGTAAGGATAACCCAATATTATGCTGAACAAACAGTAAATGGAACTCCCTATACTGAACTGGAGAACATAGTAAATTTGTTGGCTGATAGATTGCTCCATTTTCACCCCTCTGTTACTTCCAGTTACCCCCCCAAGGAAATACATTCTACCATTTCTCCCCCAGCTATCACCAAAGAAGAGATCTTCACTACACTCAACAAAGCTGAAAACACTGCATCAATGGGTTCTGATAATATTTTAGGATGCTTTCTAAGTAGCTTGAAACAAAACCTGTCAGGATCACTAGAACTTCTGTTCCAACCACAGCCTCCAGACAGGCTACATCCCCAGGGAATAGAGGACTATCAATCAATAAGTTTTACTAGTCTTATATGTATGGCCATGGAAATAGTTACAATGGACCTGATAAACAAAGACTAGAAATTTTCAAACATGGATTCATCCCAGTTTTGTTTCGTCAAGGACAGTTCATACCTACTAAACCTGGTGATCTTCTTCAAAAGGGTCACTAAAGCCGTGGGCAATGGCAAAACAGAGGATACTGCCTACCTTGACCTGACAAAGGCATCTGACACAATATGCCACTTAAGACACATTCACACATTTATGCATAAATCCCTATATCACCCAACAGATAGCTAAATGTCTCACAGATAAGACATATGAAGTTAGGGTGGGGGAATCTACCTCCACCAAAAGGCCTGTTACTAGTGGTACCCCATAGTACTGAGTACTAGGACCTCTCCTGTTCAGAATATACTTCTCTGAAGTCAAGGCAAATGCAGAGGACTTTTAGCTGACCACATTTTCTGACTACTGCAAGCTGGGTGCAATCACTGAATCCCCCAAAGATGTAGATATCCTCCAGGAGGGTCTGGTACAGACAAATTACTGGTGCCAGAGAGATGGCCTAAAACTCAATACAAAAAATGCATATTTATACCCTATGGGAAGATAGCCACCCCTGCAAATTACAACATTGATAACACTCCTCTAAGACTATACCAGTTAGTAAGGGTCTTGGGAATTCAGGGTGACAGTAACCTGAACTTTCTTCAGCAGGTGTCCAAGATGGTGAGAAAATGTTTCTTTGTGGAACAACTTATAAGTAAGGGCATGGCATCCATATCTAAGGAGACTATAATGCCACTATACTCAGCCCTCATTAGACCAATAATTGAGTACATTGCACCCTTCAACATGTATTTGACCAGGCATTTGCAACAGCTGAAGCAGCCACAGATGTCTGTCACTAAAAGAATACAGGGTGTAAATAACATGTCCTGTGGGGGACACCTCAAAGCCCTATCCCTGTACTTGGACTCCTGCAGACTACTAAGGGGCAATCTATGCCTAACCTACAAAGCATTCTTAGATTCAGCCCTGATGGAACTGCTACACATTCGCAAATCAAACAGCACTAGAATTACCTGATCTAAGGATCTTAACCTCATCTGTGACATAAACAAAATATGTTGGAGGGACAGGTATGTATCATGAAGATTACCTCTTTTCTGGAACAGACATCCCATTGTGAAGCAGAGCTCTTCTCTAAGCCTATTCAAATGCAATTTGGATCAATAGAGGGGAAATCTCAAATTCACCCCTGGCTTGTCTCCTGTGTCCCTTATGGATAGGGACACCTTGTAAATGCCCTAAGTCACAGGCATATACCAAGGCCATTCTAGCCTGAGGGTATTGATAATTGGGAAAACTGGGGCATGAATGGCTAGGCTTGAATAGCTCTATGGCTGTTTGCCTAATAACCTCCTATGATCCTATATCAGTGTGTGTCTGTGTGTGCCTGTCTGTGTGCTCTTTACATATTTGCAGTTCAATATTTTTGTTGTAAATGACAAATAATTAAACAGCACATTGATCTCAGCAGACTCCTTCATGCCTAACAATTGCAGTACTCCCATCAAAAAACTTAAGCATAACCGATTGCACACATACATAACAAATACAAACATGTACACACCCCTACATAAAATGTATGTATGTTTGAGGGTTATGGTTAGGGTAATGGTTAGGTAAGGGCATAGTTTCTGTGTGTGTGTGTGTGTGTGTGTGTGTGTGTGTGTGTGTGTGTGTGTGTGTGTGTGTGTGTGTGTGTGCGCGTGTGTGTGTGTGTGTGTTAGGGTAAGAGGTAGTTAAGAGGATACATAAAGTGTTTTGCGTGTGTTGGGGCATGTTTGTGTGTCTAAGCCTTTCTTGTGTAGTGATAGTGTAAGTTTTTTTAAGGTAAGGTGTACGTTTAGGGTTAGAGGCAGGAGCATGGTTAGGATTAGGGTTAGCATGCATTACTAAGGTTGTGCAGGGCAGGGGGCCTTCCTTAGTAATGTGTATTAACCGTCAGCAACACTACCACTATTCAGACAAATTTGGGTTTATTGCTATAGCAGGATTTTAATTTAAAGATTGCAAAAGGAAATTGCTTTTTGCAGTTTCAATTTTGAGGGTTTTCTTTTCTCTGTACTTTTGAATTTTTGTGTTATTTTGTCTTTGATATTTTATATATATATATATATTTCTGTACACACTCACGGATATGTATACAGACACACACACATGTGTGTGTGTGTGTGTGTGTGTATAAATATATTTATATATATATATATATATATATATATATATGGGAGTACTGCATTTGGTCTAAAGTGTTTGTTGACATCTGTTTAACCACATTTGGTGGATTAAATCAGTGGTTGAGCTATGTGAGATTGACAATTCCCGGGTAGGGGAATATTCCCTTTCAAATGTATATGAAGCAGAATGGAACACGGCTGAGTCATACAAATAATCTTTAATAAAAGACTTCAAAAAACAAATAATAAAACATGAATAAGACTGTAAGATGTAATTTTTAGTTAGTGCTTTCACATCAAAGTGGGATGCTTCATCAGACCATTAACAACCAGATACAATGTAACAACTTATGAGAACTATTCAAAATACTAAATAACCAATGAATGCTCATTTGGTTGCTCGGACAACAACTGGAACTTTTTATTGTCATAAGTGTCTCTATTCAAATTGACAATACCTCCACCTTTGTCAGCCAGTCTGATAGAAATGTTCTTGTTGTTTTGTAAATCTTGAAGTGCAGTATATTCATCTTTCAATAAATTCTTAAAATTATTTCTCGAGGATTTATTGCCATCTCTATATTCTGTAAGGTCTCTCCCACAGGACCTGGAGAAAGCTTCTAAAAAGAGAATGAAGGTTAGGAACAAAAGAGCGGGTTTCTTTAAAATAAGGGCTCTCTGTTCACTGAAATTAAACAAAAGTTTCAGAACAACATTTCTTATAAAGAGCTTGCTGTCCAAAGTTGTGTCACAAATATTGCTGCTGGTGGCAAGGATGTAAGACAAGCCCTTAATCAATAACTGACATTGAATATCAGTTAAAATAACATCAGAGATGTTCCATATCAATGATTCTCCTTTTGGTTCCACATCTTTTTTTTTTTTTTTTTCAATAATTTTTATTTTTATTTTTACATTAATAAATGTCACAAATAAAAACCATCTTACAACATGACCGTGTGCATATAAGGTTCCACATCTTTTTGATCATCAGATGTTGACCCCAATCTTTGGAATATGTTCTCCTTTTCCTTTTGCGACTGGCCGATCTCATTGGCTTGAATGTATCCCTTATTGGCAATAGAAGTGAGGGAAAAATCTGTGTTGTGTCAGAACTCAGGCATGACCCAGTTTTGCACTGGACATCAGGATGAGCTACTGGCATATTCACATTATTTATATTAACCATGTCTAGGGCCACAGAGGTCATTCTTTTTGATGCAACCTCTGCATTCTCCTGGAAAGAGGGATCAACCAGGCCCATTTCTATTTTAGGCCATGAAAAAACATGGCCATTTTTACAGTCAATTATATCTCTATTCAATTTACATTTCTTTTGCATTTATAGTTTAAATTCATAAAGTGAAACACTATTGGTCAGCTCTTCACTGAAGAGACTGTCTCAGGTTGATAAGTATCACATAGTGTCTGTTGTTTCTTCTCTATTTCAACCACCATACTATTCTCTGCAGGTGTAAAATATACAAAAAGTAATCTAATATAACCAAAACTTACATCTAAATTCATCTTCTCCCACCTGGCCAGTAAATCAGCATATTGCTGTCCATAGGTAGTCATCTTTTGTACTCTTAGCCCACGAGGTATCACCTGGAAGTGATGACAAGCTCTAGGTGCATCCTTTGCCATTGGAGTCTCTTTAGTTTCAGCACATCATTTTTCAATTTTCTTACAGTGCTCCAAAAAGCCGCTGGGTCAGAAACCATGGACTCAGTGGAAGTGTTGTTACCTTTATATTCAAAACTAAATAAAGGATTATTATCTACTTTTATGAACTAGGAAATGTTTTCATTACACTTGTAAACCCCTTGAGACATGTGATGTTAAATTAGTATGAAGAAAAGATGGATCAGTTACTAGCCAATTATATAGGAAAACTTTTAGGAAAAATACATTGGTAGAGAGAACTAGTATGCACCCCAGTTACACTTAGTTACACTTTCAAGAATATTGTGAAAGTTCAAGCTACACACTTGTCTCAATTGACTAGTGAAGATGATATGTTTAAGGACAAGTTAGCATCCTTAAACTCATTACAGCTGAATGAGTCTCCAGGTGTTTCTGCAGTTACCTACTACTGCACCTCTAGGCGTCAAATATTGCTTGTTCATATTTGCATTAATAATTTCAAAACCATGCTACATACAAGGCATCAGAATATTTTATCTTGAAGCATATGTGATGTCAAACACAATTGTATTGATATTTGACCTCTATCAATGAGTATTTGTTAGAACTGTAAGGTGATAACTTCCCTTTTTAAAGGCTCAAGCCACACTCACTGGGAGTTAAAGGTACACACTTAAAAGAGCTGTACTAGATGGGATGAGTTATTAAGGAAGAATTAATAGCGAGGAATTATGAGTGATTATGTGGGGGACCCGACCAATGAGGGGTAGATAGGTTCATAGGTTCATAGGTGTATACTAGGCTATCTGCCCTAAGGCATTTATAAGCCTAGCCCAAATTATTGTGGCTTACGCCACCCCTTATATGAAAAAATACTGTGCCCATTAGTTTGTTGTGCCTTTGTCCTGCAGTGACACAGAGATGATTCCTGGGGTAAACCTACGATCTCCCATCCACAGGTCTAGATTTCTCTTGAACAGAGTCAGCGAGGTGCTCTGCCTCACATGGACCGGGATTTTATTCCACAGCATAGGGAGTCTCTGAGTGATAAATCTATCCCTCCAGCACGTCCTATTTATATCCGTGCTAAGGTTTAAGTCGCTTGCTCTAGTGGTTTTGGTGGATTTGGATTTTTTGAGGTGGAGCATGTCCATTAATTCCGGGTTGGACATGGCCTTGTATGTCAGGCACATGTCACCTCTGAGCAGACGGTATGCGACTGAATAGAGCTGGAGTTTCTTCAATCTGGCAGCATATGACAGATTTTGGAGTCCCTTTATCCTTTTGGTGAGGAACTTTTGGGGTCTCTCCAATTGCTGCAGATGTCGGGTGAGATACATCCCGAATGGGGCATTGTACTCGATCATTGGTCTGATAAGTGAAGAGTACAGGGGAACAATGACCTCACTAGATCTGGATGTGAATCCCTTCATGATCAGGTGGGCAATGTAGAAGGTCTTTCTAACCACTTTAGCAATGTGAGTGTCAAAGAAAGGCCACTGTCAACCTGGGTCCCCAGGTCCCTGATAACCTCTTCTGTGCTTAGTGGATTGCCACCTATATGGTAGCTTGGAGTTACCTTGTTTTTCCCGAAGGGTATGACTATACATTTTTGGCGTTTAACTTCAGGCCATGGCTCTGGCACCAGCTATCTGTTTCCGTGAGTCCCTTCTGAAGGATATCCGTGTCCGATGCACTTTCCACTATGGCCAGTTTGCAGTCGTCTGCAAACTTTGTCAGCCAAAGTCCTCCCATGTTGGCCTGTACTTCTGAGAAGTAGATGCCAAACAATAGGGGGCCAAGGACCGAGCCCTGTGGGACACCACTTGTGACCGGCTTGGAGTCTGACACAGCGCCAGCAACTCTAACCCTGTGGGTTCTGTCCTTAAGCCAGTTTGCAACCCATCTTGTGACATATGGGTTTACATTTAAGCTGGTAAGTTTTTCTACAATACCCGAGTGGGGTATTGTGTCGAAAGCCTTTGCAAGGTCAAGGTAGGCTGTATGGACTGCCTTTCCCTCATCAAGATAGTTATAATAAAGGATATGTCTATTTTTCAGGTGAGAATACTAACATGCATATGTCTTCCACCAACTTTTGCAACAATACTTCATTCAATAATGTTAGGGTATTCTTATCTTTCTCATCAGATGTAGCCAATATAGGTAATATTATGAAGAATAACTTGCATATTTTAACAGAAGATGAGAGGATACAAAATTTAGTAAGACATACTCCATCTTTTAGTTTTAATAATAGAAAAACACTGAAACATAGGTTATGTTATGAACACAATCACACCAATGCAGTTAAGTCTCAAAGTAAAGGAACTTTCAGTTATAGATTTTATAGAGTTTGTCCCCATATTGAGAATGAGAATGTATTTAAACATCCTAACATCCTACTATGAAAACGCAATACAGATTTTCTCTGTATGCAGACTGTGCCGGTAAGAATTTAATCTATTTACCCAGGTACAGAGATTGTCCAGCTTATTATGTTGGCAAAACCAACAGATCCTTAGGAGAAAGGATATGCGAGAACCTCAGTGAAATACAAACAAATGTGCAAACTAATGCATTAGCTAGGCACATTAGTTCAAATATCAATTGTCATGCATTTACTTTTCAAGTAATACAATTTGTATCTATTGATAAATGATTGGGGGACATTAAAAATACGAAAGAAGCCTTAGAAGCTAGGTGGACTATTATATTACAATTGGACAAAGGATTTGGTATTAATGACATTGTGTCTTTAAAACCCATTCTGAAATCTAGACGCTTACGTAAATGAACATTCATTGGTTATTTAGTATTTTGAACAGTACTTATAAGTTGTTGCATTGTATCTGATTGTTAATGGTCTGATGAAGCATCCTAGTTTGATGTGAAAGCACTAACCAAATATTACATCTTACAATCTTTCATTCTTGTTTTATCATTTATTTTTTAAAGTGTTTTATTAAAGTCTACATGTATTTGTATGACTCAGCCGTGTTCCATTCTTTGTATACATTTGGATTTTGTAGTTTGGAGCTGAGAATCAGGTAGCCCAATGTGGACATTGTTTTTGGACGTTGACTATTCTGTTTCTCCAGAGATTGTGTGACCATGGAGTTAGTGTATATAATTAGCAGGGAGTGGGGGGGGGGCACAGCCCTCCTCATGGAGGTGCAGAGGACTTACCCCTTTGAAAAAACAAGACGTGATTTTTTTTTTCTGTTGGCTGAATTGCATGCTCTGAGGTCCTATCTTGGTGCATTCATAGTAGCGTGTCAACATTCATTGGTTTATTGACCTTTTGCAATTGATATTTCCAAGGTTGACACATGGGTTACTTGACTAAAATGAATAGACCCATACATATATATAAAGTTGTATGCCAAGACAGTGAATGCTCAGAAAAACAAATGCTTATTGTGTTTTATTGAATACAAGTAATCGCTCAGAAAAGCAAATACTTTATTTGTATGTGTTTTAGCCTGGTGCCTGCTGACTGCCTTTCTATGGGAAATCATGTTGCAGTGGGGCAGAGAATTTGCCCTTACCCCACTGTTGTGTGATCTCAAAGTTGGTATATATATTAAAAAAAAAATATATATATATATATATATATATATATATATATATATGTGTGTGTATAATGTGTAGAAGCAACATAGGAGGCTCCAGACCACGGCTACTAAAAACATATAAAAGTTTTAATCCAAAGTGACTGCTTTCGTAGCTCAAGGCTACTTCATCAGACAAAACTTACATCAAAATGTGCAGTTTATATACCTTCAAGCTAAGTAATCAATCAATTAACAAAACTAATTTGCTTAAAGGCACATAGCCAAATTCATTGACACTAAGTAAACCCAAAATGTAAAACTGCATGGAAAGCATCTTGCACCTAATACATTATCTAGTAGTACATATAGGCTACAAAAATAATGAATACATATCAAAGAAGATGTCAAAAACATTTACCTAGTACCTCAGCCTGTCAAAAATGCATAAACATATTATAAAAATATTATAAAAACATATATTGTATCTAAAAAATAATTCAGAATACATAAGATACATGATAAAGTACATTAGAGGCATTAGATAGTGGCTGGATAATTATGTACTTTATCATGTATCTTATGTATTCTGAATGATTTTTTAGATACAATATATGTTTTTATAATATTTTTATAATATGTTTATGCATTTTTGACAGGGTCGGGTACTAGGTAAATGTTTTTGATATCTTCTTTGATACATATTCATTATTTTTGTAGCCTATATGTACTACTAGATGAATGTATTAGGTGCAAGATGCTTTCCATGCAGTTTTACATTTTGGGTTTACTTAGTGTCAATGAATTTGGCTATATGCCTTTAAGCTAATTAGTTTGTTAATTGATTGATTACCCAGTTTGAAGGTATATAAACTGCACATTTTGATGTAAGTTTTGTCTGATGAAGTAGCCTTGAGCTACGAAAGCACTCACTTTGGATTAAAACATTTATATGTTTTTAGTAGCTGTGGCCTGGAGCCTCCTATGTTGCTTCTACATTGTATTTTTAATTTTGGAGGAACAGTTTGCCTGCACCACTTTATTGGTATTTGCTTGTTCTCATATATCTATATATATAGATGGTATATATAATTAACAGAGGGTGTGGATGGTGCAGAAGATTGCACAACAGCAAGATAAATTCCCTCTCCTTCCCATTCCATGACCTTCCACACAGTAATACTGGCAGACTGGATCATATGATTTCCAATCAATTACGCCAGCCTTACAGACATTTGATATTACAAATATTTGACTAATTAAAGCACTCCCATGTGTGTGTGTGTGTGTGTGTGTGTGTGTGTGTGTATGCAAATATATGTATACATATGAACACCTAGTGAAAGCAGTACTCACACTGATTGCAAAAATAGCCTGTCATGCATAACTAATAAGGATTATTTGCATAAAATATATTGCTATCATGTGACTTACTGATGGCATTATGTACATGTGACCAGATACCCGCAGGCTGTGGTTTATAGCAGACAACACTGATAGTGTCAGTACAGTCCAGCAAACAAGAATTGGCATTGAAAGGCTGGTGACCATGCTCAACGGGCACCATCTTGATAAACATAGCACATGATGTGATGGCATGATATTATAAATGTGATGCATTGTAAAATCAGATTATGTTCAACTCTGTCAGATACCACTAAGAGAAAATGATGATTCAACCGGTGGTAACAGATTTAGGCATTCTGTATATTCTTCTGCCCATAATGAGTGGGACAAGTGGGGTTCCTTGATGATGCACCTGATTTGCTGATACAAAGCAAAGCTATGAGTCTGCCTGATGGGAGGCAAGATTCCTTCAAAATAAAAACAGTCGGTAGAACCCTGTAACTGATCTCTTTTGCCATATAGGCATTTACAGGATAGGAAATCAGGTGTGGCATGTAGATAATGACATGAGAAGGAAGAAACCAGAGAAACTTTAACAGGAATCAGGTGACACTGTGGGGGATGCAGAGGAATATGAGGCTTTAGAAAGTATTATATTTGTATTGCTACATTATATTATGTTAAGTTGCGTTATATACTCCATATGTACTGTAAGTGATTAAGTGATGACGAATGCAGTTATGACAATTCTTAATATGCCACTGTCAGCAGTCTACAGAAACCCTTCAAAATTTGTGTGATGGTACTCAGTTTATTTAACATTGTCCTCATTTTTTAAGTCAGGCTTAGACCCCTTGTTCGAAGGCCACCATTTGCATTTGGTTACTGTTACTATTTATTGCTATTATCCCTTAAAAAGGGCATTCAGAGGTATAAAATGGCTGTAAGGGTTGCAGTCACTGCTGTTAATGGGGTGTAATACAACCAGCTAGATAAATATCAGTCACACATGTCACGGATGGTGCAGCCTGTATCTCTTTGTATGTTTAGTTGTAGTGTCACAGTTAATATATTGTCTAGCAGTTTAGTGCAGTGGATTACAGCTATCAGCACCTGTAACCTAGGATTTGATTCCCTCTGCTTCCATTTACCTGCTATGTGACTCTAAGCAAGTCAGTTAACCAGGCAGTGCTCCCTGATTAGTGTTGGAAAGAGGTTTATACCTAGTGGGTATATCTAGTTAACAAATTAATAAAATGCTGCATCACAATATGACATTATATCTGTATAGATGAGATGAAACATTGACTGTTGTATACTAATGTTGTTGTTGTTGTTGTGTCTTTCAGCTTTTCCCGGTCAGGGGTCGCCACAGCGGAACTCTGGTCCGCTAATGATTGGCAGTAGATTTTTACGTGCCGAGTTGCCGGCCCTGACGCACAACCTTCAAACTGGTACACCCATTCACGCATGTCTCCACACAGAAAACACTTTAGCTGAGAATCGAACAGGACAACATCTTACTGTGAGGTGACAATCCTACCGCAGCACCACCACCGCAGTGGCTGTTGTATACTAATATGTTATTAGTATTCTTTATTCTATGCAGAAAAGGAAGATGGAAAGACTGGCATCTAAATGAGATAGGTGCACAATATATACTATATATCAGACCTATTTTATGGTATGGTTAGCAATAAAAAAGCCAAATGGAAAACTATTTTGCCAGCAACCATGAAAATTTAAAGCTTAAAATCAAAATACTCAAGCAAATTATTTACTTTATTAAATTAAAATGTTTAGCACTTTCATCTTACTTCTTCACCAATACTTCTTCAGAACCAAACACCCTTTGAGTCACCACAGCATTTATTGCTTTATAACAAAATCCATGATATATTGTAAGGACTAATCTGATAACTAAAACATGCTATAAGATAATTTGTAGATATTATTTATTACCTAAGCAACAACCCTATATGGAGTTTCACAAATAATCACCACTCTCACCCAATTTAGTAATAATAATAATAATAATAATAATAATAATAACAAAGGAACCATAATTGACAGGATTCTTAACTCCATGCCACACAAAATTTTTACCTCAGGCCCCCTCTCTGACCATCTAAGGGTCCAAATGGAGAGATTATAAAATCAACAAGAAAAAGAGACTAGTATTGCTGAAATTGAATTTGTCCTCAAGTCTTGGTCAGTACCTTTATGAGGTGGGCCTTGTTTTTTACAAAATCTCACCAATATGACACTGATATATAAACTCTATTTTATATAGCATATATCATGGACAGAAATAGGTTAAAAAGTAAAAAAAAATATATAGCACGGTGCACAAGACCCAGGATAAAAAAGTGCCAATCCTGGTAGGTGCACTGGTGCCAGGAATGGAAAAAATGACAGTGTAGAATCCTCAAGACACAGAAATATTCCTATTATGGGGCTAGGTGAGGCCCAGGGGGAGGATGGCCCCCATTGTAGAAGAAAGTAGTAGTCCACAAAAATCACAAAAAAAACTGATAGGACAAAAAAAGAGCCATAAAGATGACAGAGTGGTCTACTGAGGATAAGAAATAAATTATATATCGTTACTATATTGGAAGAAGCCCAGAATATCCAGACAGAAGATATACAAAAAACGTTAAGAGAGAAATTAGATGAAAGGAAAATACTTCCACAAGAAAACCTGTCAGAACATTCAAATAAAAATTTGTGTTCATTAATACAACAAATGTATGAAAAACATTATATAGACCAAGAAAACTTGGTCTGTTTGGAAAAAAGAAGCAACTGAGGAAGCAAGAAAATACAAAGTACAAAATCGAGAGACTTTTGAAAGGTATAAAAAAGAAATATGGACACGGGAAAGAAAGAGAGATTTGATAGGGTGCAATATTTAGGCAAAGGAGAAAGCCAAATTAATCAATACAAAAAGAGCAGCACCAACGATATTGAACAGAAATATAGGCAAAGGCATCCTGACATGGAAAATTTTGCAATACAAAAAATAAAAAAACAGAGAAAAAGTAGAAAATATGATTTGTAATGAAGAAGCTAAAGAAATAGAAACTGAGGTTATGGATTACTTGTGAAGTGAAGGATTTAGTGTAGAAAATCTAACTCAGAAAACAACATAGCAGGATAGAGCAATGGATCCCCAAATTAAGGGTAAACCAGTGGAGCAGGAAACATCTGATTAGTTGCCAGATGAAGATACTTTATGGCCTTCCATAGGAAACCAACACAAACTTTCAGTGGAAGTTACACAGCAAGGGGAGGAACAGGAAACTGTGGCAACTCTGACACAGACATTGTTGTGGGATGATAGGCCGGTGAATTCCAATATGATAGAGCAATGGACAACACAGGATGACACCGAAGAGAATGTGGTATAGGAAGATGATGTGGAACTATGTATAGAATGTTCACAGGAAATGGAGAAGAAAGAATGTTCCCTCGGTGTAGAACAAAATTATCTAAAAGAAGAGTTGCTTGATTTAATAGAGATGGACAGACATATTGAGATCAATGAAAGAAACAGACTACAGAAAGTCAATAAAACCCAAAAAGTTAGAAGTTTGATAAAACAAATGAACAGAGTAATTAAGACTGTCCATAGAGATTTATGCAATATAACAGAAGTAGATATCAATATTACTGGCCAGCTAAATTAATAAAAGATAAACCCCGGGATTCATGAAGCTTGTGCCAGGTGCCGGAGTAGCATCAGCAATCTAGAGCAAAATATGGCCACCGAGCGATTCAGGTATGAGCTGTTTCCACGTGCACTACCAGCGTACACCAGAATGCGCAGATCCCTGCGCATGTATGCTAGTTACCCCATGCACAGCAGTGTAGCATGCAAATGAAGATATATATCGATTCATGAAGTGGTGCAGATGTAGCGTAAGCATGAAGAAATGTAAACCAAAAAAAAGGTTTACATTTTGTCAAACATAAAATTGGAGCCATGAAAGCGGACCAAACTTATGTATTATAATGTTAATATATGCCAATGGCTAAATATATAGCCAATGGCATAAAAAAAACATGCACAGCATATAAAAAATAACATTTAATGTCATGGCCACACTAACGCAAAGTAAAACCGCAGTGCATCTGTGCGCAAATGGGATCACAAGGAAAATACATTTAGATGTCATAAAACTGCAATGTAACACAATTCATGGTATCCCCATAATAGTCAATGGCATGCATGCTACACCACAACCATGGCGCAAGGGTTGCTAAGGGTCTTTGACAGTGTTCCATGCGGTAACTAGGAATTAGTAGTCAATGCCATGCAAATGAGTCAAGTAATACTGAATTGCAAACGCCCCGCCGGCATAAGGATGTACCACACAGCATAGCGGTACAACACCAAGGAGTGGCCTGGAGGTAAACATGACATCAAGAGAGGGGTGCACCACAGTAGCTGTAAGCACATTGGATCATTGCTAATCCATGTTGCCTGTTGCTAAGCAAAGCTGCAGGATAGGGGTGTGGAAGTAGCCATAGCTTTGCTTAGCTGAGAACACACAAGGTAACTGAAAGTTCATGTGAACGTGGATGAAAATGCGCATGAAACCTGATAAATGGCTGTGCACGGCGCGCACCATGGCTGAAACAGGAAGGATATGGAAAGACAATAAGGAAATGCTGCAGCATGGTAATTGGAGTACAAATGAGTAATTAACACATAGGAACTCACAGTGGGCCATAGACAACAGCTAACAAGGCTGCTAGCAGCTACCTGCAGAACAGGAAAGGGGAGGTGCCGTACAGCAAATAAAAAGAACTGTCACTACAGAACAAAGCAAACTTGCAGTAGATCAGCTACATAACACATTTCCCAACACAATCCTGGGTTGTGAAAGTACAAAACAAGAAAGCCGGCAGCTGGATGCATGCCTGACAATGGGAGGGGAATCGGGTTGAAAAATGAAGTAAAGGGCAATAGATGAATCATGGCAGACAAGTGTAAGTCAACACCAAAGGCCCCACAATAGCAGTACCTGCTGTAAAACCAATAATTAAGATACCCTGAAGCTTGAATAGCACAAACACACCCAATTACACCAGCATCATCCACTGCACAATAATATAGGGTGTGAAAGCCCCATACACACACTTGTGTATTCCCAGACACTCTGCACCATTGGTGTATACAGACAGGGAACTTTTAATATGTACATGTTAGGGGCCACCATAGCTTTGATTCACCAGCATGTGTTGGAGACTGACGGTGGTGTGGAGGATGATGCTGACAACCATCTCAGGCACAGAAGGAGGAGAAGAGTGTTCAGACCAAGGGTAACCTACCAGGGGCTACATGAACTGGAGATAGTAGAGCATTACAGGGTGGACAGGGACATCATACAGCAACTTATTGAGCTGTGCCGGCCATGCCCCAGAGCCAGAAGTAACAGAGGGGAACCCATCCCAGTGGACACAAAGGTATGTGTAAGCTTGAGAATACTAGCCACAGGTACCTTCCAAAGGCCAACTGGGGATATCATGGGGATCTCACAGGCATCAGCATCCAGGGTACTCCACCAGTTCCTAGATGCCATGTTACCACATGCCAATGAGCACATATACTTCCCCCGAACACAGGAGGAGTTGGCCAGCAATATGTGTCTATTCCACTGTGTGGCAGACTACTCAGAGGTACTGGGTGCAATAGACTGCATGCACATACACATCAAGTCATCACCCGGTGATTAGGGTAGGCACTATATAAACCGCAAGGGATACCCCTCCATCAACTGCCAGGTTGTGTACAATGCCCAGTGCATTATCATGGATGTGTGTGCTGGCAGCACTGGAAGCTATCATAACTCCCACATCTGGCATGCCTCACAGCTGTATCAGGTATTTGCCAGGGGGACATCCCATATGGCCACCTGATGGGGGATGCTGGCTATGCACTGGGACTGTGGATGATGACTCCCATCAGAAATGCACACACATCCACGCAAGAACACCATAATGAGGCACACGCAGAAACCAGAATCATCATAGAGCACATGTTTGGGATGCTGAAATCATGATTCCATTGCTTTAACATATCTGGTGGAGCCTCACAATACTCTCCAGGCACGTGTGCCCACATCTTCATAGTATGTGCCATGCTACACAATATGATCCTGCGGAAACAGCTGCAGCAGGGACAGAATGGTGAAGGCCCTCACAGCCCACCACCATTGCCAAGGGACCCACAGGCACAGAGGGACTCAGACCACAAACACCCTGTGCCAGCTCCAGTAGGCAGATGGAGGCTTGCCCAGTATGCCCATGCCTTGGCAAAGAGGGAACATATAGCACACACACTGACAGAGTAGGCACTCATGGAGTGACACCCTTTTCCACCTGCACACACAGCAAACATGGATGGCACACACATACTACCACCTGTAAATTGTCATGTATAGGTGGTCTACTGTGTGCATCCTACATAGGTATCCCTCAACTATTGTACACAACCGCCATTGGCACAAGGTAAGTCAATACCTGAACAGTAAATTAAGCTATCAGCATGTG
Source organism: Protopterus annectens (assembly GCF_019279795.1). Lineage (NCBI taxonomy): Eukaryota > Metazoa > Chordata > Ceratodontiformes > Protopteridae > Protopterus > Protopterus annectens. Next base: position 1,670,105,747 of record NC_056725.1, read on the forward strand.
TCCATACCGTATGTAGAGGTTCATAGATACATAGGTAGGTATATGCCCAACTGCCGAGGCCACTCATAAGCATAGCCAAAAAGTGTCTGCTGTCACCACCCCATCGATTAACTAACTGTCCCTCTGTGGAGCAGAGCCAATTGCAGGATCCCTGGGGTGTATCCACTGTTCCCCACCCACTCTGCAAGGATTCCTGCATTTTGTATAATGTAATCAGGGATGTAGTTCCAAATAATGGGGAGTATCCCTGACAGGAATCTTCACAGATGTTTACATGTTACATAGCATACCTTAAACACAGCTTGCATATATAGGTAGTTCTCCACAGAATAATAAACATGTGGAACACACAATCGCTGAAATGTGTGTTAATCACCCTTGCACTACCAGTGCCTGTTCTGCGAGGTAAGATATCACTGCCAGGATAAGAACACGCAACTATGTATACAATCTTCACAATTAACATATCACTAAGCTACCTGAGATGTACCAATGGCAGTCGTGTATACTGACAGGATAAAATATAAAAGGTAAGAATGTGTTGAAATAGGACAAATCAGCATGTACCCAATGAAAGGTGTATGTTATATATATATATATATATATATATATATATATATATATATATATATATATATATATATATATACATCATACATATATATATATATATATATATATATATATATATATAAAGAGAGAGAGAGAGATATGTTGATATATGGGGATATACATATATATGTAAATATATAGATAGGTTAACAACATCTACATAACCATGGAGGTACATATAAATGGGATACCTACCACATACTGACTGCTTTACATACCGACGTTAGTAATCCCAAGGCTTAAGGTCCGAAAGAACACAGTACCAAAACACCAGATGAGCGAGGTGTAAAATCACGATGTTAATGGACAGTTAGTCAGTGCTTCTGGTGTTGCGGTTCAGGTAGGTTACTGTGTGTAAGTGTGTTTCTTAAGGCTGAAGTGTGTGCAAGTGTGTGTTCTGGGTGTGGTGTGTGTTCTTGGGGGACTGTAATGTGTGGGTGTGGGTTAGCTTTGTGCATCTGTTTGCGTGATCTAGGAAATAGAATATTAAAGTAGGGGGGTGTGGGGGGCACAGACACCTACATGGGGGTGTAGGGGGGCTTGGCCACCTGCTCATACATAGTGTAGGATGGTTTGTTTGGATGTGGTGGGTAGCAGTGTGTCTGTGTGTGCGTTCCATGTTCGCGTTACTTTTGTGAGTTACTGTCGCTATCGGCAAGGGCGCCCGCAAGCAGGTGCAAGGGGGTGCACTTGCACCCCCCTGGAACTAGCTGGCCGGGAGATTAATTTTCGTTTTTTTTTTTTTTTTTTTTTAAGGGCGTTTTTCTTTAAGAATGCCCTTTATGTACAGCCGCACAGACGGAACAGGTGTTTGCGACTTGTTTACGTCTTCTCTGTCTGTGCAACCGATGGATTATGTTTTCATCTTCCACGCGGAATTTGAATTTCAGGAGATGTTTGGACTACGGACGAACGTACAAGTGAGAGGTCGGTGTGTTTTAAGTGTTTAAGAGGTGTGTGTGTGTGTGTGTGTGTGTGTAAGAAATAGGTAGGTAGGGGTTTGTGGATATAAGAAGTAGGTAGAGGTGTATATGTGTTGTTTATATAAGAAGTAGGTAGGGTTGTGTATGCATTTATTTAAGAAGTAGGTAGGGGTTTGTGTGTGTGTGTTTACTGGTGTGACTTTTGAGTTGGGACTGGTTTGAACGGAGTATGTGTAGGGGTACGCTCCCATGAGGGAGACCACACAATGATTAGCCTGTCCTGCTGTCGTTGAGTAGCACCATAGTGGTTAGGGGTACGCTCCCATGAGGGAGACCACACAATGATTAGCCTGTCCTGCTGTCGTTGAGTAGCACCATAGTGGTTAGGCACGCCCCATGAGGGAGACCACACAATGATTAGCCTGTCCTGCTGTCGTTGAGTAGCACCATAGTGGTTAGGGGTATGCTCCCATGAGGGAGACCACACAATGATTAGCCTGTCCTGCTGTCATTGAGTAGCACCATAGTGGTTAGGGTACGCTCCCATGAGGGAGACCACACAATGATTAGCCTGTCCTGCTGTCATTGAGTAGTACCATAGTGGTTAGGGGTACGCTCCCATGAGGGATGCCACACAATGATTAGCCTGTTCTGCTGTCGTTGAGTAGCACCATAGTGGTTAGGGGTACGCTCCCATGAGGGAGACCACACAATGATTAGCCTGTCCTGCTGTCATTGAGTAGTACCATAGTGGTTAGGGGTACGCTCCCATGAGGGAGACCACACAATGATTATCCTGTCCTGCTGTCATTGAGTAGTACCATAGTGGTTAGGGGTACACTCCCATGAGGGAGACCACACAATGATTAGCCTGTCCTGATGTTGTTGAGTAGTACCATAGTGGTTAGGGGTATGCTCCCATGAGGGAGACCACACAATGATTAGCCTGTCCTGCTGTCATTGAGTAGCACCATAGTGGTTAGGGGTACGCTCCCTTGAGGGAGACCATACAATGATTAGCCTGTCCTGCTGTCATTGAGTAGCACCATAGTGGTTAGGGGTACGCTCCCATGAGGGAGACCACACAATGATTAGCCTGTCCTGCTGTTGTTGAGTAGCACCATAGTGGTTAGGGGTATGCTCCCATGAGGGAGACCACACAATGATTAGCCTGTCCTGATGTCATTGAGTAGCACCATAGTGGTTAAAGGTATGTTCCCATGAGGGAGACCACACAATGATTAGCCTGTCCTGCTGTCATTGAGTAGCACCATAGTGGTTAGGGGTACGCTCCCATGAGGGAGACCACACAATGATTAGCCTGTCCTGCTGTCATTGAGTAGCACCATAGTGGTTAGGGGTATGCTCCCATGAGGGAGACCACACAAAATGATTAGCCTGTCCTGCTGTCATTGAGTAGCACCATAGTGGTTAGGGGTATGCTCCCATGAGGGAGACCACACAAAATGATTAGCCTGTCCTAATGTTGTTGAGTAGTACCATAGTGGTTAGGGGTATGCTCCCATGAGGGAGACCACACAAAATGATTAGCCTGTCTTGATGTTGTTGAGGATGTACTTCCTCATATCAGATATGAATGTTATGTACTTACTATAACAATATATATGGGTGAGCCTGACCATTCTCAGTAATATACCCACAGTATTTTCCCTTCCATTTTACTGACTGGTCTCTTCCATTTGTCTTGTGTTCTTAATGATTTCAATGACTTCTAAATTCATCAGTGTAAAACAGTTCATATAACACATATCTACTCGTGTAGTCCAATTAAATGTAAATGTGACACATGCTACATTTCACAAATATTTTTTTTTCAAGAAGTGGATGTACATAATATATTAGATGATCAATAAGCCACCTCAAAGCTCCTAAAAGTTACAAATAATGAATGTCATAAATTCATAGATTCATAGACTGTTACTAGGCTAATGGCTTTCTAAAGCCTAGCCAGGTTTTCCTGAAAGAATAATGATGTCCTTGCATCCAAATAGGACATTGAGGACCAGGCGTTTATAAGCTACCTGTGCCTATAAGGGACCTGGGTGCCAGGACCGATATAAATTTCCTGTTTCCCATCCACTTGTCTAGGTTGTGTTTAAAACGGGCAATAGACAATCTCAGCTTCACATGGATGGGAATCCTGTACCATAGGACAAGCAGTGTCTGGGACACATATCTCTCTCTCCAGTATATTTTGTTTATGTCACAGACAAAATTCACCTCCCTAGACCTTGTAGTACTTTTTGACTTATGAATATGTAGGAGATTCACAAGTGTGGGGTTTGCAGATGCCTTGTAAGCCAGGCATAGATCACCTATCAGCAGTTTATAGGAGACTGAGCAGAGGGAAAGGGTTTTAAGGCGCTCTGCATAAAGCAGGTATGTTATTCCTTGTATTCTTTTTGTACGGAATCTATAAGGTCTCTGTAGTTGCTGCATATGCCTGGTCAGGTGCATAGCAAAGCACTGTACTCTGTGAATGGTCTGATAAGGACAGAGTACAGTGGGGTAATGACCTCTCTGGACCTAGATGCCATACCCTTACTTATACTTTGCACAACATAAAAAGGGTTTCTTCACTACTGTGGCCATGTGGTTGTTGAAGGCAAGGCTACTGTCTACATGTGTACCAAGATCCCTGACCACTGGGTTGACTCTGAAGGGTGTATTATCAACATGGTAATTAGCCTGGATGGTTAAGTTCCCAAGGGGTACAATTATGCATTTCTTACTATTGAGTTTAAGACAATGGCTTTGACACCATTTATTAGTCAGAGATAGACCTTCTTGAAAAATGTTAGTGTCTGCAGTGGAGTTGATGATTACCCCAGTCTTGCAATCATCTGAAAACTTAGTCATCCATAAATCTTCAGCATTTGCTTCCATTTCAGGGAAGTAGATGCGAAAAAGGAGTGGGCCCAAGAACAAGCCCTGGGAGACTCTGCTAGTGACTGGTCTCTTGTTGGAGGTGGCCTCACCTATTTTGACCTCCTGGTTCCTATCAGTGAGTTGGCTATCTAGCAGGTAATAAAATGGTTTATACCCAAATTAGTGAGCTTGTCTATAATGCCTGAGTGGGGTATTGTATCAAAAGCCTTGGCCAGGTCAAGGTAAACTATGTGTATAGTCTTACCATCATTCAATGTTTTGATGACCCTCTCAAAAAAATCCACCAAATTTAATAGACATGACTTTCCTTTAACAGAGCCAACTTGTGATGGGTCCAGTATTTGCAGGTTACCTATGCCCTCATTTATCATGTCCATGATGATTCTTTCCGTGGCCTTACCTTACCACAAAAGGTACCCTTGTAACCATCCACGTATTGCTTATGGTTGACCCTCTGGGTTTCCTTTGTTATTCCCTTTTCTCTTTTTTTTTCTTCTCTTCCACTTCCTCCCCATTAATATGAGAAACTGGGCTGTCACTTTGCTTTGGTGGCCCTTGCTGGCCTGAATCCCACTGCACAAGTGTGACGATGAGGATGAACTTAACTGCTTCTGTGAGCACACAGTGTTTTGCACAGTCATGCACTCTTTCCATGACATTCACATCTACAATCGGGGGTTCAAAACTTGGCCATACCTCTCAATTGTATAGGTTATTGCAGAATGTCCAGATTTGTCATCAATTTTTGGTGAAAGCCTGTTTAAAAAAAAAAGCTCTAGTACAAACAAAAAACATTGCAGAAATGCAGTAACTGAAACATCTAACAATATCAAAATTGCACTCCAAAATAATGTCTATAAAAAATGGCAAACAGAATACAATAAGTAGTTTGAAGAGGAACCCCCCCTGCACCCCAATGTAAATCTGTTATGTATACTAACTCAGTTTGCATAAAATTGGAGAAAGGGGAAAATATGCTGTCACAAAAGGAAATACTGACAGCCCAGATATCTGGAATTTTGTAAATAATTCTATGTCATTTGTGAATATTGATATGATTCATACAGAAGTGTGTGTGTAAAGGTGTAAAGTACTGAGCAAATATGTAACACAGCATGCCCTGCCAGCTTAGAATAGAAATGTATATAAACTATTGTAATTGTATAAATGTATATGTTTTAACAATTGAAACTAGAACAGAGTTGTGTCCTAGTTGCCTTATGCACATTTGTGTTGCATGTTGTGAGAGAATGATACTGTCCGTTTTACTTTTTTTTATGGGGCTGCTATCAGCCATTAGGGATAGAGTGGCATCTGCATCCATGTTAACTATTGTCTGCCTGGAGATAGCCTTACCGAAGGTATAACTGCTGTCTGAATTAATTTTGGCCTGTCAGACCTCACCCATTTTCTGTAGTAGTATGTAGTACTTCTGCTCTGCTCCTGTGTCCACCCCTTGTTAGAGAGCTGTGCCACAACAACCGTTAACAATTAGTTCCAGCTGGAGTGTTATGATGTACACCTGAACTTTTTGCGGTCTGCTGAAATACAAGCCTGCACCAGATTGAGTTGTGCTACCGTTTTCTATCTGTGCATATTTCAAATGTTTACATGTAGTTACTAGTATTTTTATTTAAAGTATGTATGCACCCTAAGTTCAAAAGTTTTCAGACACTGTGGGATTGGGAGTTTCTGTAACTTCAATTGTGCTACATATAAATAATTTGGTTTGAAATTTGGAACACTTTTTATTGGACTTTGTCCTGATGTGACAAGACATTGGCTGCTGGTTAAGTTTTATAATTTGTTACTCTTTCTGAATAAATATATTTTAAATTGTTTTTTCTTAGAATACCAGGCTGCACTCAAGTTTAGAGACGGGTTAGTATTTGGAATAGTAAACTTTCAAAATATGAAATGTGGTGACATTAGATCTGTTTATTTTTATTAAACATGGGGTTTTGTTTATTTAGTAGTTGTTGCCTGACCCTATTGAAGGTGAAGCTCCAGTAGGTACATTGTAAAACCCATCTTGGCCATATAAAGGTACTGATTGCTTCACCTCTGTGTTCCAGCTTCTGCCCATATGCAGATGGTTAAATAGGAAATGGCAAATAGAATATTTTGCAGTACTTATCAGGAGAATTATGTTGTGCTGTTTGCATTGTTGTCACATCTTCAAGGAGTGCTGATTTTTGCTGGTGATCTACCTTAATTGATAAGGAATTCCAAACATAAATATTTTTTTGGAGAGTAGCTAGCATTACAAATCACAGGACGTCAGACCAAAGAGGGGGAGTTGTTGTTGTTGTTGTTATTAACTGTTTTTAATTACTTCTTACTTTGAGGCAGAAATCTGTTTTCTTAGTCGATTAATAGATGTTTTAATGAAGTGTTGTATTGGTCGCATTCAGGATGGATTAACATTGTCTTCTGCAAGTAGTTTTGATTTAAGCATATTGCAAAGTAACTCCCAAAGAGACAGTGTTCTTGTCACTACAGGATGTTTACTAAGGTGAGAGTATGCAAAGAACTACATATATAACGTTATCATGGAGAACATAACATTTACTGCAGGTTTAAAATGACATGGCTTACTAATTTACAGATATGCAGAGAGACATGCACAGTATGTTTAACTGTTATGTTCTGGTGTGTATGCATTTTTATTATATGCTGGAGTCTTTATTGCTGAATTTCAAGAAAAGCTTTTTTCTAGATTCTAACGGTTAGAAAGAGGTATTTTATACACTTCAAGGATTGTGACAAGTTATGAGCAGTTTACAAATCATAAAGCATTATCTTCTTCCCCTGTCATACTGTATTTTTATTTAATTGTTTTATCAGTTAACATTAAGTAATATGCATTCAGTTACAGAATAGTATAGTAAATTCACAGAGAGCCATTGTTTGGTTTCTGTTACATGATGTACTTTTCTTTTTTTTGAATCCACATAAAGGTCAGATTTGTTTTTTTATTTTACATTTGTTTATCGAGGAGGTCTGACTGGACAAAGCTGTTCATTTTCAGCAGAGGCCCAGGGAGAAAAGCTCCAGAACAATTGCTAACATACTATACATAAGATATTTACGTGAGCATTGTGGTTTACACAGTTATAAAATATAGCAGATATATGATTGCATAAGATATTTACATAAGCATAATGGTTTAGATATACAATTAAAAGTATAGTAGGTAGTAACATATGATTGTTCATACAGTATGTTTAGTAGAGATAATGTTGAAGATGTACTAAAGATAAGACAAGAAAGGAAAAACTAAAAAAGCACTAACCAGATCATCAAAGCAGGAGAATATAGACAAGTTCATGTGAGATTCATTGACATTTTAAGGGAAACTGTGAAGACTGTGCATAAAACACACCTTACTATCCAGAATTCATATCTCAGTCTCAACCTCTTAGAGCAAAAAATCTGGACAAAGATTAAAATGATGGGGGAACAAGTAGGGAAAGATTTTAAATATTGCTCTTACAAACTTAGAAAGTTGATAGAATAATAGGTCTTGCATTAGCATGAAATTTCTGAAGGATGTGGACTTTTCACCTCAAATGTTTATCATTTATTTAATGACTTCAATCCTCAGCTATTTGGCAGAAAAGTACAGATTTTAGGAAGAACACACAAAAAATATGAGGCAAAAATCTGGACATTCTGTGAAAATCTGTTCAGTTGAGAGGTACAATGGTGCTTACTGCAGTATTAAGTTTTCTTTGCATAAACATGTACAAAAGCAAAAATCAACTAGTTTTATGTATTTATTTTTTGTTGTTGTCCAGGTTAGCATGATGCACATGTTAATCATCGGTGTAGCTGAAACACATCAGAAAATGTTTTTTTTTAATCCCATACCTGACACTTTTTTTTTTGTTTGTTTTTGTTCAGTAACATAATTGATAGAAGATCTGCAAGATATTGACTACAAAGGTAGTAGCAGCCCATCAGAGACTTTAGGTTGTCTTATAACTTCAAAGCCAATGCATCAGACAAGAAGCGATCATTCAGATATAGTAGCAATATGATATAGTTCATTACTGACGGCAATTTGTTTTCAGAATTCTTCACGTTGTAGGTTTTGCATCATTTTAAGATGCAGATAAAATAAGTTAAACTGAGCAGTGTTAATGGTGGAAAAGCGGGACGTCAGTGAAGAAACTAATGAGTCAAGATAGGGAATATAAATACTTGTTCTGTAATAACTCTCAAAATCCATGGCTACTTTGTTTGCTTACTATATCAAGTTGAACAGAGTGAAACATCTGGGCAACAGGCTCAAGAACTGATGAGTAATTTGCAATAATGAAGAGAAAATAAGAAACGTGCACGAAGAGCAAGCGCTGAGTAACATATGCGCATTTTGTCTGGTTTCACCAGCAGTGCTCTTCTGAAGATCAGCCAGGCAGTCAAATATTTTCTCAAAGTTCTGACTAAACACACAAATGGATTTATATTTCTCAGTCCATCATGTCTCACACAGAAGAGGTATATTTGGTGCCAATGCTCGTCATTTTGGACTGTCATGGAAAAATAATCTTCTTGATAACACCAACAGCACTAGGTATTTCAGGAACATCATTCAGATCATTGACTACAAGGTTTAGTCTGTGAGATGCGCAGTGGATAAAGGCTGTTTTTGGATACTTTTCACGAATCTTTGCCTGACCACCATTCTGGATGCTTGCCATTATGGAGCAGCCATCATAGCCTGTCTGAGTAATTTTTCCAGGTCTAGGCCGCACTTTATGCATTCACTGGCAATGACATTTGATACAGACTGTGCATCTCTCACAACAATGGGAACAAAAACCGCAAACTCTTCTCGAATACAATCATCATCAACAAACCAAATGCCCAATGACAACTGCTCAATGTCTGAGATATCTGCAGTTTCATCTGCCAAGACACTAAATCCAACTGCCCTGTTTGCTGCACAAACAATCTCCTTTTGAAGTACGTGTTCGTATTCTGCCAACAGCTCATTTTTCACCCTATGGGATGTGTACCAAGCATTTCCTGCAGCTGTTTCACTGTGCTGTTTCGGTATTATGTCACCAGCTTCAATACGAAAATCTAACAAGAAACACAAATTTCCACCAGAGCCTTCTTTTCCACAGAGAGGAATGTCATGGGTTGCACAGTAAATAATGGTAGATACAATTGGTTCCAATTTATTTTGGTTCTCTGCAATTTGTTTTGCTACTGCTGCATCTAGCTGTGGAATAACAGCTGTTTCTGGCTTCTGTCATGTTTGTGTATGAGAAAAATTGGAAGCATCTTCAGTAGAACCTTTGTGCCAAGATGATTGCATGTGATTTCTTGCAAGACTCATTGAAGGCATTATATTTTGTGCACACACTAGTGATGAAGCTGCCTTGCAACACATGGCGATGTGACTGAGGAAATAATACACAAGTTAAGCAGAGTGGGCCTTTCAAGAGAGGAGAAAATGCAAGCCACGGTGAGTACTGAGACAACCAGCTATATCTGAATATAGTTGGTTAATAAATAATGACATGCATTTCAGTTTCAGACTTCATATCATTCAGAAAATTTAATTCTAACACAAATCCTTTTATTCTAGCAACTTTCTAATGTGTCCATAGTTTTGGGCCTTTATCCCCAACATTATAACAGGCTTTGTCCAGATTTCTTGTGTTAACAGATTGAGAGGTATGGTGCGTATGTGTGTCTGTATGTATGTGTAAGAAGGAGGAAGCATACCCCTCAGCTGTCCAGGTTTTTGGAGGATGTCCAGATTTTGTCCCATATTCCCCCTAAAAAGCATTGAAGTTGCTAAATAATGACAGACATTTGAGTTTTAGATGTCATATCCTTTAGAAAAATGCATACTAACATAACTCCTGTTATTCTAGCAATGTTCTAAGTTCATGAGAGCAATATTTATAATCTGCTCCTATTTACTTTAGGCTTTGTCCAGATTTCTTGCACTTAGAGGTTGAGGTGTGTGTTAGAGAGAGTGAAATGCCCTAGAGTTAGCAGGTGGAATTTATTTTCAAGTGCATTTTCAAGGAATTGTGAGCTTCAAGGGAAGAAAATCTTACTGCTGCTCATGCTAAGCCTGCTTAAAATGTGCAGCTGTTTTGTTTAGCAAATTGTATCACTATTGTGGTATAGAATTTTTAAAGCAGCACAGCAGGTAGCATACTTACATCTTGATACAGAGGGCTGTAGGTTCTACTCCCACAACATGTAGATTTGTATTGTAAGGGGGTGTATGTCCTCCTTTGGATGAGATGCCTAATAACTATGAACGTGTTTTTCAGCTTGCCACCCATTCCCTATTGCAATATACCAGCTTACCATTTTTTTAATATAACGTAGGCAATTTATTTTTCAAGGGCAGCAGGCAGTGAATTTGTAGATGAAACACTGAAATATAAAGTTGTTTTCTAGCAACAACCTCTTCACTGGTTTCAGATCTCTTTAATGTGGAATTATTCAGATGAGTTTTACTTCTGCAAAGATTCTGCATATTGATTGATATTGGTGGATTGTATGACAGAAGTTTGAGTAGAGTGGCCCTTTATGGTTGAAATGTTCTGAATTGGGCAGGTTGTCATTATTGGTTCATATGATTTGTTTCATTGCTTAAAGGAAAAATGTTCAGAACTATAAATTTAAAACACACTCTTACAAGTGGTGCTGTATTATACAAGGGATATAATTCAGTTATTATATAGTATAATTAATACAGTCAGAAAGGTGAATCAAATAATTTTTGCATGGTTCTAAAAATGTGTGCAAGGAGCCTATGATTTGAAAACAGCCCAAAGGTAAACTTACCCTGCCACTGGCCAGATGCATTTTCTTTGAATGCGGGTTTCAATGTTGTTTCGGTGAATGTAGGTTTCAAAGTTAGAGAAGTTTTAATGCTAAGTCTCTTTTCATTGTAAGACTATTGTTTTGTTTAGGTTTAGTAAATGTCTATCAGTGTTTGTGCTATAAAATTTGAAATAAAAGTTGTAAATGAAATCCAAACATCTGTAATCATTGTAAAAGTAAAGCATAAAACAGTATGCACACTGAGAGATTTGAACAGTGTCTATGACAAATGGGGAAAAATAGCCAAGTATTGGGACACTGGAATGGCTGCCAGGGCAGGGGAGGGGGTGGGGCTGTGTGGGTGGGGGCAGCAGAGGGGTGGGGCTGCATGGGCGGGGCTTGGGTTTGCACCCCCCTGCAAAAAATCCTGCGGGCTCCCTTGGCTGTCGGTAATGTGGGGTATGGGAGTCAGGGCCCGGTACTGTGTGCATCGGAACTGTGTGGTTTTGGGATTCTGTAGGTATCCCATATACAGTGGTTGAAGTGTTCATATATGTGTATAACATGGACCATAGCAATCACACATTCCGCCACTACCCACCTTTATGAACAAATGATATGGAGAGTATATGCCTATACACTATTACAAATATGTGCTATGGACATGAGCCAATGACAGTGTTACCACCTGTCCCACTTTGCGAGGGACACTCCCTCTTTGGGGGGGGTTGTGTCCTGACCAAATATATTAAACGTGGCAAATGTCCTGGGATTGTAGGACATAATTATGTCCCATATGTACTGTAATAGTTGCATACAATAGTTCTTTCTGTATCTAAAATACCTACATGTTACAGGAAACAGGATAAGCTACTAAACTGCTACAAGAATAAGCTTATATTTAGGCAAGAAAGGAAAGTTTTATCCCTTGTACTGACCATGGGTTTGTGTCGGCCTGTAAATTCTGATGTGTGTCCCAAAAATGTCCCACTATGGCCATATGAAAAGGTGGCAACCTTAGCCAAAGAGGGTCAGTCACCAACACAACTACGATGACTGCAAATACTTATGACAGAAATACACAGCTTTCATGTAGCAACACTTATTACATTCAGATGTATTACCGAAGGGATTCAAGGACTAACATCACCTGCATGCTATACAGGAACCACATAACAGTGCCTTAATGAATCAGCCTGCAATTACCATAGTATTAGTCCACTAAAGGATAGGTGTTCAAATAGGGAAGGAACCCTCACACAAATATCGATTATGTATAAAAGCAGTTCCTACACACCTGCATATGCTATGCACACCCACCAACATCACCCCCACACCCAAACAAATTACAATACAAGCTGTAATAACATCACAAATCATTCACTCACTGTACAACATCTGCAGAAGCTTTAACATACCTTGTCAGAGAAACACTAACATGGCCCTATGTGAAATAGCTGCTGTTATACAATGGAACAGCTGCTGATGTTACAGGGTTTGTTTGCACTAATCCCATTTCAGAGGGTTGTGTGTACACCAGGATGTGTTAGCAATTACTGAGTAACAGCACAGTATGCTACACTTGCACACCAAATCAAGGATGTCTGATGAGCACACTGTAAACCATATAACAGTTCATGCATAGCCATACAGCCTTGAGCTGCCCAAACATCCTTGCCAGACTGAAACATCTGCAGAAGTATCAGGTACAAACAAACTCTGCATAAGTAGCAATGTTCTGAAATATAACAGCTGTACTCACATGTAGAACAAAATCGTCTGGCCATTACACACAATCCACAGGAGTCATGAAGCTAATATATCTCTGTGTGTCTCCATATAGCTGTTGAAATATATCACAAACAACACATCCAGGCCACCTTCCTCGAACGTAAGGCAAACGGACAATGCCCAAAAGGAGTACTCAGTTATACACCACTGTTGCCATGGTATTGGCTAATGGAGTAGCTGCACAGCTGATGTGCATCTAATTAACTACTTTGGAACACCAATTGGTGGTCAGGATACCACATGTTACCGATATTTAACTAGAAAAGGATGGGTTATCACACATTCAAACCATCCGTATATACCAGCAGAATGTTACAAAGAAGATTGAAACACAAAACGAAAAGGATTGAATCAACAGTTAACGACACCTCAGGTTACTAATAAGGTATGTAGAACAGTCAGTATGTCTGTGCATTTAGTACCTTTTCTGTAGTATTTAAAGTGCACGCAATCCATATAGTGGAAACAGTTATCTTGTAGTGATGTATTGTTGCGCATAGTAACGCTTGTAGTATTTGTGTGTACTGCTGTAGGTCACAAGGCAAACACCGCATACACCACAAGGGATGCTATATAAGGTCTTTGAACAGAAATACTCCTCACCAGCCGCTGTCAGTGGCAGGGCTGGTCCAACAAGTATGTGCTATAACAGGGGATAGTATGTGTTGATATATTGTAACAGTAGCCATATGTATGGGTGTATTACTGAGAATAACATGTCGAAGGTTGGGCCACTGTGCAATTATGATTTGCATTGTGGGATATTGTGCCAATAACTGTGTAATGTACAGTATTGTAGGCAGATATGTATTACAAGCTACATAGCATTACTGTTATGTTAGGCAAACATTAGTTATGTCTATTGGCATTTACAATACACAATAACAGGATACATATATCTTTTAGTCACCCGACAGTTTATCAGCATGATAGCAAAGTAAAATGGAAGAGCTAGTTAACTATCCATGCACATAAGACATATAATATGTGCAAAGGTAGGAACTAGGCTGTCTTACCAAGTGTATTTATAAGCCTAGCTAGAGTGTGTTGGCTTTCGACACCCCCATAGGTTGGTTCCTTGTGCCTCTGAACGGCAAAGCCATTAGTTCCCTGTGCCTCTGTCCAGCAGAGCCACTGCAGTGATCCCCAGGGTATATGTCTGTCTCCCATTAACACTTCAAGGTTTCCCTTGAAGAGTGCTAATGAGGGGCCTTGCCTGATGCACATTGGAATCATGTTCCAAAGCATGGGGAGTGTCTGGGTCAGGAATCTATCCATCCAGCACATCCTAGTCATCGTTGTGGTTAGGTATATATCCCTAGAGCATATGGCTCTCAGGGGCCTCTGTTTAGGTGGAGCATATCCAGCAATACTGGGTTGGACATGGGCCTTGTATGTCAAGCAGAGATCACCTGTGAGTATGCAGTATGCAATGGAGCACAGCTGGGGTTTCTTAGGTTGGGCTGCATAGGTCATCTGTTTGAGGTCAGTAATCCTCTTGGTGTGGTACTGTTGTGGTCTTTCAAGCTGCTGCAGTTGTCTTGCAAGGTATATCCCAAATGGGGTGTTGTATCCTTTAGTGGGTCTAATAAGTCATGAGTAGAGAGTCACAATGGCCTCCTTTGATCTGGATGATAACCCATTAGAGATTAGGGCGGGTCATGTAGAAGGATATTCTAACCACCTTGTCATTATGGGTATCGAAGGAGAGATTGCTATCTACTGGGGTTCCCGGATCCCTTATTACCTTTTCTGTATGTAGTGGACTAGCACCTATGTGGTAGTCCCTGAGTAATTAGTTATATCCAAAGGGGATGACTATGCACTTTTAGGCATTCAGCTTGATGCCATGATATTGACACCAGGTATCCATCTCAGTGCAACCCTTCCAGAGGGTGTCTGTAACAGCTGGGGAAACAATTATGTCCCCTAGTTTGCAGTCATCTGCAAACCTTTTCAGCCAAAGCCCTCCTGTGCTTGTCTGTACGTCAGAGAATTATATATCAACATGAGGGGTCCTAGGACTAAGCCCTGGGGGATGCCACTTGTAACTGGTATACAGTCAGATCTAGGGTATGCAACTCCCACTGTGTGGGTTCTGTCCATGAGCCACTTTGCAAACCATCACATGACGTAGGGTTTAATGTTCAGGCGGATGGGTATGTTGATAATACCAGAAGGAGGAATGGTGTTGAAAGCTTATGAAAGATCTAGGTAGGCTGCGTGGACCTCCTTACTCTCATCTAATGCCTTGGTAACTGTCTCTAAGAAGTCCACTAGGTTTAGGAGGCATGGTCTGCCCTTAACAATGCCAAACTGGGAGGGGTCAAAGGTTTGGTGGTACCCAATGTCTCTGTGACTGAGATCCATGATGTGCTCCATAGCCTTGCAGACCAGGCTAGTCAGGCCTATAGGGTAATAGGTCCCGTGGTCCATTGTGACGCCACCTTTGTGGAGTGGGATAACTGTGGCTGTGTGCCATTCAGGAGGCACTATGCCTGATGTGAGGCTATTATTGAACATGGTGTGTAGGTGGGGAGCCAGTACGTTCTGAAGTTCGTGTAAAAAGCAGCCTGGGATGTTGTCCGGTCCCATGGATGCTGTGATATTGGCTTTAGAGTGTGCAGCTTTGAGAGGGAGGGGGGAAAGGTAGCACTGAACCTATTTGTCAGGATGTTGCCAATATCAGTTGGTTCTGTAATGTTCATGCCTTTGTGCTGTAACTCAGAGCAGATCTGGGTGTTGACATTGAGATACATGACATAGCTATAGAATGCTTTGTGGTTGTTGTTGGAATTAGTGGTGGTTTTGTTTTAGTAGCTAGCTTTGGAGGATCTTATAAGGGATCTCACCTTCTTATTGAGGCTGACCAGGGAGCTCCTCCACGCATGGGATTGTACTCTCGTTTGCAACAGTGTCTTCCTCCTGTAGTACAGTTTGTTTATGGCAGGAGACCACCAGATTGGTTTCCTTAATTAGGAATATAGCTTCTTGGTTCTGTTTGGGATAGCACAAGCCATGCACTCATGTAAGTGCTTATAGAGTGCATTTGCGTAGGATTCAGCAGTTGTAACAGTATTGTCCATCTGCATGGGTGTCATGACGTTCACTACGTCTGTCTTAAGAAGCATTAAGTTGGCTTTGTAGACATATTAAACTGTGGTTCCTTTAATGGGTGATGGGGGAGGGATGTGGATATCAGTGGTGTTCAGCTCATGGTCGGATCAGACCAATGAGGAGTTGACTTCACGTGTGGAGCACCTGTCACTCATGTTGGTAATGCCTAGTTCTAGGATATTGTTGCCCCTGGTGGGTGTGTGGATGTGTTAATTCAGGGCATTGATGTTTATGAATTCCAGAAAGTGTTGAGCTAATGAGTTGGTACATGAGTAGTTTTCCCAGTTAATGGTGGGGTAGATTCAGTGAGACTATATGATGAGTGTGGTGTGGTGCGAATGTTTACCTTCTCCACATGACTGTCAGGGTCAGGCTTGGTTGGAGAGAGCTTTACCTCCAGTTTGGCTAGATGAGTGCATCTCTCACAGGTTGTAGTGTTGGGTGGTAGGTGGAGAGGCTTGTCTGTGTACGTGAGGCAATGTGTACATTGCCTCAAGATGTCCAGATTCATCAGATAGACAGGTGAGAACACTGGCAGTTGACTCTTGGACATGCCTGAATATAGAACTACTTTCCCCTAGATAAGTGAGAAAAGTGACTACAAGAGCTATTTTGTTCTAAGCAAGTGAGAAAAGTATTTACAAAACCTGTTTACCTCTAGGTAATGAGAAAGATCGAGTGCTATATTAATTATTAGCTTACATAGTGCTTACAAGTTCTGAACAAGTGCTGAGCATGAATAAGCAATCCAGATAGGGTCTTGGATAACATAAACACACGCTCCCCCCCAACAGGTACACAAGCATATATCCATGTACACCAGGGCCCCTGTACCCACAACTATGCAGGTACAAGCTGCACTCAGGCTGCATGGGACCTGTCCACATCACAGGTTGTATCATACACATATGGCAAAACAAGTTGCTCTCCATGTACACATCATGTAAAACATAGCTCCATGTCAGGTTGTGTACACACTGAATGGTGCACACCAACAGGTATCACAACCCACAAAGGGGGAGACACTACTGATAATGGGAAGTACTGCACTACTACCCTGCTGAGTCTGGTCTGAAAGGCCATGAACCTTGATCAAATAATGGATGTCAGCAGTACAGATGTAGATGACAGTAAGTTTGATGTCACACTGC
Organism: Protopterus annectens; assembly: GCF_019279795.1. Lineage (NCBI taxonomy): Eukaryota > Metazoa > Chordata > Ceratodontiformes > Protopteridae > Protopterus > Protopterus annectens. The sequence continues at coordinate 1,670,123,055 of NC_056725.1, forward strand.
ATATCATAACCTTGCCAGGTCATAGGACATCATCACCCATACTGTGTATCACCTACCCTCGGTATACTAGATGTACATTCCTATGTCACAGGAGTGTTTTGCAACGAGACTGCTGGCAGAACCAACACTACAGAAGGTGTCTGAATAATACATGCTCATCACATCAGTGGCAGCAACAGTATGTCAGGGTTAATGAATTTTATTCCCCCTCATTGTAGTCCATACCTCACAGACAAACAGAAGGCATCTGCCTATTGAAGTATGCAAATGACTATGACCTAAAAGCAACAGCCAACTCAGGAGTGCTGTGGACAACATACAGAAGGGGCTTTGTGGGTGAGGTGTGTGTGACATATGGACACAATCTGACAGCTACATATTGCATTGTCACCCCTATGTTAATAACCCTGTACCCATGAACTACCACCTAGGCAACGGTCAACATAATGGACACTTATGTGTAAGGGATGCAGTTGGGCAGTTGTCTTTCCTGTGATAGCTACATCACCACACCTGTCAGGTAGTCATATGTGGCAACCCTAATAATGACAGGGTGCCATCCATGAATTTAGAGATCATTGTCCAGCCATACACAACACTCAAGTGACCCATATCAGATCACATATTTCCTTTAAGGGGGATTGGCCATGAGCAGATGGCCTACACCAGCCTTCCCATTCCCCATCTCCACTATGTAGCATGATGCATACCCTGAATAAATCCATGTCCAACCCAGTGATGTTGGACATGCTACACGTACACATCCTGATCTCGAACACATACTTCATGGACATCCACCTTATACATGCTGGATAGATCCTTGTCCCATACACTTTACATAGTCCTGTCATACTATGCATTCCTGTCCATCAAAGCTGCACATTGCTTCCACCTCAGACATGGTGTGATGACCGCATGGTAAATGTATCATTAACCCTGTGGATCAGTAAAGTGGCACTGCTCCACCTGGCCCCACAGACCCACCTGTCGGCTACTGCCAGGTAACTTTTCATCCTAGATTCATACATGGCCCAAGGCATATAGCCCACTAGTTGACTTTGACTGTACATGCTATAGTTGATATCCATCCCTGCAAATACCATCTGGCTAGCCAGTGTCCCATGTGTATCACATGTGCAACACAGGTGATACATGGCAGGATGTTGAATTGCTGTATAGTGCCGTGTAGATGTATATGGCAGAACACATACATGTAAAATCTTATGTGAGCAAGTCTGCAGGGTCACAGGTCATGTCTGTTAAGGCAGTGTAAGTCCTTATATGTGACATATACACAGCATCAAGGTCAACTGCATTAATGTGGACACATCCAGCCATGTGCTGATAGGTAGGAACACCAGTACAGGCAAACAGACATGACCATATCAAGACAGCATCCACATGGAGTATGAGCAATGTAATCAGGTGACACACACACATATATGGTGATAATATCCACTCACCATTGAGTGTCACATGTGTGTGACACAAACATGTCAGTGTCATGTAGGTTTGCAAATACAACTATTTAAACTTAATAAATGCAATACACATGTATGTTCAGCTGTAGTTCTGTATGTCTCTGTGAGTTACTGCGACCTGTCTCCATCATTATGTCTTCCAGGTATGCCGCATGCAAGGCTACCCCCTTTTACCCACTTGGAGGATGAGACCCTCGTCCCATACCTACTCGACAATCATAATATCCTGTTCAGCCATGTGCCACAGGATGCACAGCAGCTGGATGACCCATGGATGGAACTTCGCAGGAGGGTTAATGATGTTGGTGGCCACAACTTCACATACCAGCAGGTGCGCAGACACTGTACAGACCTCAGTAGATGGGCAAAACAGTGTGGGAATGCAACTGCCAGGGAACAAGGTACAACAGGTGATGGACCACCAACCCAGCCCCCACTCACACGTACCGAGGAGCTACTGGCCAACCTGGGGATACCTGCAGAACCACATCCACAAGCCTTAGCTGAAATTGTGGAGGTGGGTGTCTCTGAAACACTGAGCCTGAAGTTGCCTGGTAAGTCAGTACTGCACCTATAACAACTATATTCCATACAGTTGCGTGTGTCACTGTACAATATGTAATGTAACATCATATGCAAGGCATGTATGCACACATGCCGCATACTATAGCATGTTACTCTGTGTATGCACACATGTGCATACACCATAGTATAGTCTAATGTACTGGTGTACGTGTTATGGACATTGCACCCTGTAGCCATTATATAGGCATGGATAATGCTCATACTGCTGTGTTACTCCTATTTAGGTACCTCTGGCGTTCTGCTGTGACAGCAGCCCATTGCAGGTGAGACTGTTATTATTTATCGAGAAGTCATAATGCACAAATCTATCTACCATGTGGCCATTTACAACATGTACACATAATGTACGGTCCTGTCACAATATACAGGTCGGACCTGCAATGCATTACAATGCCTACCCATGTGCAACACTTGCAAGCTATGTGAATCATCTCACCGACATGAATCCTCACAAACTGTCATTGCTAGATGTGTGGAATGCTGTGCATACAATGGTGGAGGTGCTGTTCACTGTAGGGATATGTACTACAGATCAGAACTACACATGTGGGGAATACAAACAGTACTACACAGTGGGCTGGAGTACAGGATTCACTGGTTTGGATCATAGCCCTGCTATGAATGTCACACAATGTGATGTGCTATCTTGACATGTCCATGACATCTAGTGGCCTGGCTGCAACACTGCCTATCTAACCTGAAAACATATCCCACATACCACCCTTTATCTGCATAACCCTGTTGTCAGTGGAGCATGTGACATCTATGGGTGTATGTCATATGGGACAACACAGACATGTAAAATAGATGCCCATCACAATAATTTGGCCAACACATGTACACACATGGCCATGGAGGATGGCCAGATTCATGGAGCAACACACACAGTAGACGTAATGTGCTTGTGTGTACACCCTGCCGTCCAATGGCTATACATGGTCCAACTATGGCCTTTGTGTAATGGTCATATTGCAGATGTGGAACACTAGACATCCTACAGGCCTGTGCACATCTTTTGTAGGCATAACATCAATCCACCACATAAGATCTGTTGAACATCTTGAGGGTATCACAACATGACAGCAGTCACCTGTACAGTATCCACATCAGCCCACAGATACAGTACATTCCCCTTGCTTGTGTCGGACATCAATATCATACTTGCTCCTCGTGTGTGTGTGTGTGTGTGTGTGTGTGTGTGTGTGTGTGTGTGTGTGTGGTACACAGATGTCATGTGGGACATGGTGTACCGATGTGTTCACCATGTCTGGCCACAGTTGCCAGGCAGCAACAATATGGTTGCAGATGTGCAGGGGTGTCATCCGTATACCCATCAGTGACCTGTGTCACAACTTCCACATCATGGTTTAGTGTGTATACACCTCAGTGATGTGGGTCACATTCCACAGTATATATGTATTGTATCTGAACACAGTCATGGCTATGAACTGTGTCTGTAACTCACACTGTATAGCAATATATATGCCTCATGATTCCCTGCAATGGCCATGCACATCAGCTAAATGTGCAGTATATCTGTAGGGTTGACAGACAACACTGCATTGGGACATCATTGCCCCACTGTATATTTGACAGGACACCATTGTGTTAAACATGTATGCATGTCATTGCACACATCAGCAGATTACATGGCATACTACATGTGATTGTCAAGGTCATATGCCACAAATCAGGCAGGTGTACTGTTAATCTGTGCTGGTCTACATGATGTAACACAGGGATCTATGCTAACTACTACTATGATTGTGTAATTTGCATGCTGTCTGCTATGACACATGCATGCTGTTGTGTGCAACCCAGGGATGTATAATAACTACCACTATTATTGTCTGCTCTGCATGCCGTCTGCTGTATCACATGCATATTGCATGCCTTCTGTCATATCACATGTGTGTGTGTGTGTCTATTGTATAGATTGTAATGTACAGTTCTTGTCTGCCCTCACAGGTGATGTAGGTGCATTGCCTTCCTGCAGTACATCTGATGTTAGTGTCCCCACAGACTCTAGCAGTGATGATGATGAACGTATGATTGAGTCACAGGCAGAGTTGTCAGGGGCTGAAACTGTGCCATTGGTTGCCATTCCAGCTATATCCCTCTCATCCCCGCACACAGATCCCATGCCTGCACATACCCCATCACCAGTGGCCATAGAGGAAGGACAGTTGGCGCATGGTAGGTTGGAACAGGAAAGTGTGGGGGCTATGGAAGGTGTGACTGCACACCATGGTATCAGCCAACTGACTGGTGATGCCCCACACAGGCACATGGCCAGTGCTGCTCGTAAGAGGACCTCTGACCAACATGCTCCTGCAAGACAGAGCACAGCAGCTGGTGTCACCAGACGCATGTTTCAGGCTGTAATGGAGACACAGGCACATGCTGAACGGCGCAACAGAGAAGATCAGTGGGCTGCTGTCCGCTCTTTAAACAACAACATCCAGGCAATGGTAAATGATCAAAAGCAGATTGCTGAAGCTTTGGATAGATGGTTGGGTGACATGGCTGGAGTCCTTGACCGTGGCATGACAATCCACAAGCATGAGCTGTCTGTGTTAGAACATCTGGTAGGAGTGAGGTGTCGGGCATGTGGACGTAGGCCTGCTACATCACCTGTTTCAGATCTACGTGTACGAGCTACCTCACATGTCTGCTCCCATAGTGGCGGTAGCAGCAGTAGTGCATCTGGTGCTGTGCTGTCCACACCATGGCACAGCAGGCCATGTGCACGTGGCCCGGGACGGTCCCAACAGGGACATGGTTCCAGTAGACAAGTGACATCAGACAGTACCCAATCTGCACCTCTGCCTGGTAGTGCCCGTGTAACCCTTGGCAGGCACAGGTCACATGTCCATGGCCGGACACCGTGAACTGTAAAACCTCACCTGTACAGTCTGCAGCTGTCAGTAATACCCCTGTGTAGGCCAGACACATGGCAGAACTGTGTGCATATATACACGCATACACTGGAAACATATGTAGGGCACCGCAACACACACATACATAACATCCACACATGCCCAATTAGATTAAAGGCTCTAACCCACACACATGATGTCATCCAATGGTGCAGCCTAGGCCTCTGGCAAACATTATCACCCTGTGCATATGATGATGCCTGTGCCTCATCCCTGACATCCACACCATCAGTGCAGGGACATGCTCATATGGTCTGATGCACAGGGTGAACAGACTAGGAAGATAAGTGTAGTTTACAATTGTTGAGTACTGTTGACACGCAGCAGAAATACCATGTACTGTAGGTGTACAATGCATTTTGTACTGTTAACAGTATTTGTCTTGTGTAACAACAGTAACTGCACGTTGGTCATGATGTTCTGCTGTCCTCCTTCAGGTCTAATTGCACATGCCGGTGGATGTCAGTGTTTGCAGTTAGTGTCCCATATGTCAATGTGGACTACTCACAGGTATGTATGAATATACCAGCATGCACCGTGTAGCTACCACATACCAGTGAGAATGTCCCACATTACAAACATGTCTACTGATCCAAGAGCATGATAGCTGTGTATTAAGCTACTGTGGCGACAGACGTGACATCCATAAAGGGTGACATCACAGGTACAGTTACATGGAGTGGTGAGGACAATGGGAAGTGTGATGCCTCATTGGGAATCAATAATACACATTCCCATGACAGAATGCCAACACACAACTGCACCCACACACTCAAGTATTGACACATGTATTCAGTGTCACAGTAACACACCCACACACTCACGGATTCACTGACACAGTAACACACACTTGCACACAGTTGCTACTGGTGAGGTGAAGACCCCTGCCTATGTGCAAATCATCATTACAGTACTGTTTACCTACATGACACGCCACAGAGAATACGCATGTACAGGTAGTCAGTACGGCCTAAGATCAGGGACAACAACATGGATAGTAGAATGCATCACCTGGATGGGGGGTGGGGTCTTATCAGTTCAGTATAGTAACATACATCCTCACCCCAGGGACCAGACAGCCCTACATACACACACTGTGGCATTCAGTATTGAATACACCTATGTCACGCACATACAGATACCTCACATGTGTGAGATTCATGCCCCTGCCTATTTCCTGCTTTCTACATTGCAGTCTGTACAGATGTGTACAGGAGAGTGAGTAACAATTGAGATGTATTCCCCACCATACGTGACATATATGGACACACATGCAACCACACATGCCAGTACTGTGAATCTCAGACCTGCCTAGCTCATGATATGTATGACAGATGTACAGCAGTATTGCACGCATTACAAACTGTACTGATATATGCACACGGGATGTCTTAACTATTAACAGGTGCCAAGTGATTTACCTTCACTGTCACCCTGACTGTTGTCTAAGTTGTGTGTTATGTCCTTCAATTAATGAAATCATTCCTTACCGGTTACACAGGTTATTGTAGGACCGCTTGTGACACACCTGTGAGCTGTCCACAGCAAACATCCATCTGCAAAGATGCCCCACCACTTTGTTATTTCCACACATCTTTCCATACCTGAGGTACATCTTTCCGTACATTCAGCATATCACCATATACAGTTGGCAATGTTGAGGCTGCATTGCAACTGCATGATGTACTAGGATACACGTCACCTGCATACATCAGCAATTGCAAACGCATGTTATCTGAATGTGCAACCTACATGTACAGGTGTGTAGGTCCTACAGTCCTGACATTTGGGTATGTTTGTAGGCATTGCAATTGGTGGACATGTGTAATGACATACATGACACATGGACTGCTGTATGATATGATGGGTGTAATGGGTGACCGGTACAGAGGGAATGTTACCTCTGTCAACATTGATATCACACCTTATGTACTGTTAGCATTCAGCAGCCATGGACCTGCATTCCATGTGCATGTGTGTAATGGCTATAGCCACCTGTTTGCACAAAGGACAACAGCTATGCTATTTATGTGTATGTTGTGTATGTGCGTGTGTGTGTGTGTGTGTGTGTGTGTGTGTGTGTGTGTGTGTGTGTGTGTGTGTGTGTGTGTGTGTGTGGCATGTACATACCCAGGGCAGGTACATGTATGTCATATCCATACATGGGGGTGTGTACTGGTGTACAGCAACAGTCATCTGCTAATGGTGGAAAGTACCGAAGGCCCCTGGTATGTGTACAGCTAACCTGGTTACAGACAGTGGTATCATTGCATTGCATAACACATGATGCAACTGTGTCAGTACATGTGTACTCTCTACAGTTGATGTAGAGCTTGGTACAGTACACAGGTCAAGGGTCACACTGTGGTGTACTCTTATATGTCCTACAAGATGTATGGATGCGTGCTGGTGGTCCAAGGGCATGGTGGTGTCTGAGATTTACATCTTAGAATGCAGCATGTGACACTGTGTCCTGCACATGACTCATCTGTGATGCCTTTCATGGGGGGATCAGTCAGTACATGTGAGTGGCCTTTATGTATGTGGGGACACCACCTGAAGCAGTCTGTACCTGTGTTATGGCCCACATGTCTGGTTCTGAGGTATATGGTGGCAGTGCTAGGTTCTGAGGTATATGGTGGTAGTGCTATTGTGCACTACAGAGCCATCAGCCAGGTGTTCCTCACTGCACAGATGTCAGTACTCCCCATTGTTGGATCTACAGTGACCAGCTGTGAATATGGACGCTACACATCTAGCACTGGTTAGCATAAGAAAACAATGCAGTTGTCCTGTAGGTGTATGGGAGTTAAATTGTGTTTAGGACATCTGCCTTGGAATGGCACTGTGTGGGCGGATGCAACTTGGGTATTATTCCCCACTCTCTTGAATCATGGATGCATGTGATATGTGTCAAAGGCCTGTCTACTGTCAGCCATGTCCTCCCAGAATGATAGCAGATGTTGTGTAAAAGACCGGTGTCAAATATATGTAAAGCAGCATTCCTGCTAACAATGACAACTACTAACACCAGAGCCCATTGCAATGTGTTCTTTACATCTACCTGTAATAGCAAGGCCACTGTGGCCTTCCTTGTTTAGCATCAGAGTGCATCCCAGACAGCCCTGTGCTACTAAGAGTATGACCATGCCCAGTATATCCTTGTGTAGATGGACACATAGTAGTGCATTCTGACCAGCCCTGTGCTACTAAGTGTGTGAGCATGCCCCCTGTGCTACTAAGTGTATGAGCATGCCCAGTATATCCTTATGTAGATGGACCCATAGTGCATTCCGAACAGCCCTGTGCTACTAAGTGTGTGAGCATGCCCAGTGGCACCTTGTGTCAGTTATGTGCCTCTGTGTATGGACATGGCCATTGTAACCCTGTATAGTGGTAGTAGTTGTGCATTCCACAGATGGGCATACTCCAGGTCAGGATGGATTCCTACTTTAAACACACAGGTTCACAGGTATGTACATCTTAACCGCCAGCATCCATGTTGATGTCCGCATTCCCAGAAGGTCATAATGACAGCCTTAAGATGTATAGTCTGTGTGGCGCGATTCATAAGTATGTAGTATTGTAATAGTAATCTGTAAATAGGCAGGTGTTCCGTTCCCACCACTGACGTGTGTGTGTGTTTGTCTGCCCCCATTTGCCAGAGGACTGTAAATTGCTTTTAGACTGCTCACACTCCATACAATTTGTATACCCACCTTTGGCAGGACAGATGATGACACCGACCTACAAATACACCTCTGGGAGTGCTGTGTCCCAGTAATCTTGGTAGCGTGTTCTGTAACTGTGTAATGCTGTAGTGTAATAAAGTAATTAGGTCGGTGTTCTAGTCCCACACTTGCTGTGTGTGTGTGTGTGTGTGTGTGTGTGTGTGTGTGTGTGTGTGTGTGTGTGTGTGTGTGTGTCCCTGAGGACTGAGTAATGCTTTTAGACTGCTCACACTCCATACATTTCTTATACCCACTTTTAGCAAGGCTGATGATGTCACCCATCTACAAATACACCTCTGGGAGTGCTGTGTCCCAGTAATCCCGGTAGCGCGTTCTGTAACTGCGTAATGCTGTAGTGTAATAAAGTAGTTAGGTCAGTGTTCTAGTCCCACACTTGCCGTATGTGTCTATGTTTGCCTGAGGACTGAGTAATGCTTTTAGACTGCTCACACTCCATACATTTCTTATACCCACCTTTGGCAAGACTGATGTTGTCACCCATCTACAAATACACCTCTGGGAGTACTGTGTCCCAGTAATCTCGGTAGCACATTCTGTACATGTCACTGTACAGCATTGTGGGACATGAACATCCCAGGCAATGTCCATGTGAAGGACTATCAAACACAGACATGGCATGTATTGCAAAGTTATGGCCTACACATTGGTAACCAGGATGTCAGGCCAGATAATGCAGAACCCATCTGTGTAGGACATTGCAGACACTACACCCCTGCACTGTACACCATTGTTGGGTGAAGTGATGGCAAGGATTACCCCTCACCCAGCCTTGTACAACCATCTTGCACAGCCAAACACTACACGCCCATGGAGCAATGCATACCTGCATGCCAGTACTAGCACCCTGTGTCTGCATGTGGGTTGTGATGCTCCCAACCACAGTCACTCCCAGTATAAACCTCATTGGAATACCAACAGTTGTCATGCACTTTCACATGCCCTAGCCCATAGAACCTCCAGATATCCCATGTGGTGCATGTGGTCCTGTGCATTACTGTAGTGTGGCAAACAAAGTAGTAATGTTGTGTATTTGTGGCCCTGGAAAAGGTGTCAATGCGTGTCCATTAGAGAGTGTGGTTGTGGTGACAATAGCATCCATTCACATGGACTGACATGTGTGCCACACCTAATGTATGTCTACTATATCTGTTGCAGATATCACTCACTCACCAACACACATGTTCTTACAACACAGCAGCATGTCGCCTTTGTGGCACATGTAGTAACGTCATGCACATGTAATAGTAATGAGTAGTCAGGGGTTTGACCCCTGTACTGTTTGGTGTGTGGCAGATGATGCTTATGGTTAAGTCTCCAAGCCCTTCCCTGGTGTACATTGCCTGTCCCACCCACACACTCTCTGGTGGATGTGAAGGTGTACACCTGCACAGCATCAGCATGTGTATTGTAAGTGATGGAAATGGTCAGGTGATGGCCTCTGCACCTATTGCAGTCCTCCTCTAGCTGATTGCATGGGGTACAGCTGTGATGGTGTTCCCATAGCCATCCAAATGATAAACACAGTACACTATCTAAGGAAACATGTTATCTGGCCATGACAGTCACTGTGAGTGGAACCTGGATGTGGTGCTCTGACACGGCATCATAGATGATATCTGGATGTACCTCAATCCTTTTCCACAGTGGGAAATAGCCTAAAGACAGGAGGGTGATGTGCCACACATGACTACAGCATGTAAGTGTAGCTATGCTGCATTGAGACTACTGCCTGTCTAACATGTGTGTGGTAATGGCTATTCTGCATGTTATAATACAAACATGACAGTACTCTGTTCATGAGGGACCCCCATCTGTAGGGCGATCTGTGAAATGGTCAGTGTGTGCAACCATTTGTTTCCTGTGTTACACACTGAACACACATATGTGCACAGCAGAACCATGGTGGGAGGATTGCAGACAGTACATGATGATAGGGATGTGTTACTGCCATCACAACCCTGACTGGACATGTGTCACATGAGACAGTGGTATGACTGACACTGTGTGGGATTCCCAGTGACAAGCCAATGTTGGGTAACTGTTCATAGCTGCGGTCACACGTCTACTACACATTGTACAGTTGGCATGCAGTATGTATGCATGTGTTGTGCTCCCTCTGCAAATGTATACCATCTGTGTTGGGTTGCTGGTGATATCTATGCATATTGTTGTAGGTAATCCTGTATGCTGTTGTCTATCACTAAGCCATATGTGGGTTTAAAACGGAACACCATAAGCTGAATGGGTTGGGAGGTCCCGGCAGAACCTCCTGTCCCACTTCAGCTGACCATGGCACCGGGCACTAGCACATCTGGAGCCCAGCCATAGACATCAACCTCTGTTGGCTCTGCACTACCTTCTGGTGGTACCACCACTGAGGATGGAGCATGCACATGTGTCATATTCCAACCCTGTATGCTGTCTTTTCTGTGATCCTACCTATCCTCCACGGCCAAACCTACCACTCCTTCCCCAACATCTGACCCTCACCTATGGACACATAAGGCCATTCAGCTCCTAGGACAACATCTACCCTATACATAGCTGTCCATTACACACATGTGCCCACTGGACACATGAAACCCTTGTAATATGCATCATAAAATACTCCTGTTATCCTCACCCCTGTCCCTCAGGTGCAGGATCTTGGTATGCACATCACTCCTACATGGTCCAGGTACACATGATGAGGACGACCCCATTGTACACAAAACACTACCGGTCCCTCTATGGTTACCCCATTTACCTTTATCATGGTGATGATGTTTCACACAGCACCTTGCAAGAGTACTGTTCATACATAATGATTGGACAGGTACTATTGTGTTAATGTACATTACATGCACAGAGTGATGTATATGGCCAATGTACAACTATTTGCGTATATGACTGACACATGTCTGTCTGAGGGAGTCTTGTGATCACATAGAGCAACACCACTACATAATACAGGCATCGCTGGTGTTTCCCATTTCATTCATTTGTAATGCTTTGTTGCGACATGGTATGTTCCTGATACTTCTCTATATATGTATGTACCTATATGCTGGACATAAACACTCACAGGTACATCTACATGATGAGATACATTCCTGTACTGTTGAATGACTGCACTGTATGATATGTTTGTGGTACTGTCCGATGTCTGTATATCTGCCATGGCGTATTGGTAATACACATTAGCTGTGTGCGCAGGGTCCTGGTTCCGACCCTTGCAAAGGACGTTTAGTTGGTTGCAGGGCAGAACAAGCCCATTGGATATGGAGGGAGTAAGGCACATTAAAGAAGTTGGGAGAGGGTGTGCGTGGGTTTGCACGGTGTTAAGCACTGCTGACCTCTGGTTACAGCCTCTTATGCTCAGTTAGCCTCTACATTGCTTTACCAGTGCAATACTCGCATACTGGTAGCCAAAAATGCTTACACCCACTCGCTCCCGCACTTGCAAATGCACTGACATTGGTGCTTGCATCTGTCACTCACACCCCTGGGTGGGAGCGAGGACCACAATATTACCTTGTGATGCCTATTACATCGGACTACATGACTACTGTATTGGCATTGGCTGCTCATTAGGTGACGGCATGGTGTTCGACTGTACGGAATCAGCGGCCTGTCCAGAGAATCATTCATATTTGTGTGTTCCTCATACAATCTGCTCCCACCTTGTGATGCCTATCACATCGGACTACATGACTACAATCATAGCCGGTCTTAGGCATAGACCAACTAAGCGGCCACCTAGGGCGCCGCTTTAGTGGGGGCACTTTACCAGTATTTATTTGGTGTAGGTAGACCAGGATGGGGGCACTGGGTGGTGTGGTGGGGGGTGCCATTGTGTCCTTTGCCTAGGGCACCAGTTGACCTAAGGCCGCTCCTGACTACAGTATTGGGAATGGCTGCCCATTAGGCTACGGCATGGCATTCGACTGTACGGAATCAGCGGCCTGTCCAGTGAATAAATCATATTAATTGTGTGTTCCTCATACAATCTGCTCCCACCTTGTGATGCCTATTACATCGGACTACATGACTACAGTATCGGGAATCACTGCCCATTAGGCAACGGCATGGCGTTCGACTGTACGGAATCAGTGGCCTGTACAGTGAATTAATCATATTTCTGTGTTCCGCATACAATCTGCTCCCGTCTGGCTGATACATGGGAACCAAGACTCTTTAATACAGACAAGTAGTTGGGTTGTGGGAGCCACATTCGTTGGCCGAGTCATGCTACCGCATACCTATTATAGGTTTGCCACCTTTACAATTGGCCAAGGTGGGACTTTGGGGTTACCACCTGTCCCACTTTGCGAGGGTCACTGCAAAAATAATCAAGACATAGCAAATGTCCCAATTACAGGACATTATTATATTCTACGTTTCATTAATAGTTGCAGAAAACAGTTATTTTATATATGAAACTTCTATATGTTATGTGAAGTAGCATAAGCAATTCAAATTAACTAGATTAAGCTTTTATTTGTGCAAATAAGTATAATCTTGTACTATGCATGGCTGTAGGTATGTTTTGTCCAGGAAAGTCTGACATTTCTACAGAACATGTCCCACTTTGGCCATTTGAAAAGGTGGCAACCCTATAGGACCTGTATGTAGAGATGTCAGACTTTGCAGGGCAACACATACCCACAGCCAGTAGAAAGGGGAGTACTTCACTGTTTTGCCTAAATAAAAGGTTACTCTTGTAGTATTATAGTTGCTTATACTGTTACTTATAACATTTAGGTGTTTCAGGTGAACATAATTGTTTTAAGCAACTACTACAGATGATATAGGTAATCTTTGCCCTGAATCACAGGACATTTGCCATAATTACAGTTATTTTGCAGGACACAACTCCCCAAAGGGGAGTGTCCCTTGCAAACGTGGACAGGTGGTAACCCCAATGCTATTATTCTATCAACTTTCTAAGGTAGTCAGCGGAAGATGCACTTTCTCTCACTATCAGACCTCTCATACGAATGGGGAAGAATGAACACTGAAGCAGGGACACTGCATAACGACCTCAAGGACACATTTAGAAAGTTGGTGCTATTAACCTGACACATTGATGGACCCAGAGCACATATGTCACTGTCCATGTTTAAAGTGTAGACCTTGTAGATCTCTCCCACTGGTAGTTTCCTGCCGGTGGTCTGGGAAGCAGTGTTGTATTTACCTTTATTGCGTGTCTGTATGTCTCACTGGCCTAGCTGGGGGGGTGGGAGGTAGACGTTTGTTGATTGAACCTCCCACCAACATATGCCAGGTCTAAACATATGTTACCCGTAACTGCTGTAACATAACCTAGGTATATACATGTGTATATTTACTGTAACATATATATATATTTATATCTATTTACATTAATATATACAGATATATCTGCATATGTATTCATACATGTATATTCATATCTTGCTGTCTACATATATATATATATATATATATATATATATATATATATATATATATATATATATATATATTTGTGTGTGTGTGTGTCTGTGTGTGTGTGTGTGTGTGTGTGTGTGTGTGTGTGTGTGTGTGTGTGTGTGTGTGTGTGTGTATATATATATATATATATATATATATATATATATATATATATATATATATATATATATATATATATATATATATAATTATATATATGTACATCTGTGTGTCAATACATTCCCCACTCATACGCACTTACACATGCGTAATGGTTTTATATATGCTTCAACAGCATATTAGTGCCTTATTCATTATAACACCGACACTTCACTCCAGTTATCTTGTAATCGGTATGTAGCACGTTATACAGTGGACAGATGTCGCTATATGTTCATGTACAGATTACCAATGGTAATTGGAATTTGATAGTGTGATTCAACCCGTCCCTCTTCTGCACAGCCTATTATTCCATCTACTGTCGATGTTTGTATGGGCACATTCCTATTATTTATGTCAACAAATGGAATGCATGTGTTACAGAATTTGTACTTCAACATATATTGTTGTCTGCATGTGAGTATGCATATATACCCATTACGACCTAGCTGACCTCCACGGGGTGGTCCATTAGAACCAGCCCATCCAACCCTGGCACACCTGGATCCATAATTGCATACCCATAGTTCCTCCACCCCACCCGTGTTGAATTTATATGTGTTACATCCATTATCCACTTGTTATCGCAGCCATGACATACCTTTACACATTGCCCTCTCCAGCGCTTTTGGGGCCCTACACACATTTTGTCCTGCCTCGTGTATTCACAGGGTCTCCCGCCATGTATATTTGCACATACGTGTGTTTCCTGGGATTATGGAATCTGGCCATTTGCACTTCCCAATTTTTGAAGGTCCCAGCATGGGACTACATTCAGTCTGTGTGTAAAGTAGACATAGCATTTCAACGATGTTACTCCCACTGGTAAAACCCTGCCTGTGGTGTGAGTAGCGGTGCTCTGCTCACTCCTGGGCAGCTTTTTATGACATACACTGAAAGCACTTTATAATACCAACATTGCTCTTGATTCCCTTCACGTCCCTTGTGTATGCTTTACTGTTACAATGTCCATTCTTTATATATATATATATATATATATATATATATATATATATATTTTTTTTTTTTTTTTCATGTATGTAGATATATATCTATACACACACATATATGTGCGTGTGTTTGTGTGTATATATACATCTGTACATACAAACATACATTTCCTATGCTGGGAGCTGCTTACACCCACGCAGGCACACTCGCCTATGCTTACTGTGCGTTACATATGTTTACTGCCGCTTATTTTTGCTTAGTTGTGCCTTATTCATTATGACAGTACCACTTTGATTGAAAGGATCTGGTTAATAGTCCCATGTAATACACACGTTCACCTTTACATGTTTAAATGTCGGCTTTACAGCAGAG
Source organism: Protopterus annectens (assembly GCF_019279795.1). Lineage (NCBI taxonomy): Eukaryota > Metazoa > Chordata > Ceratodontiformes > Protopteridae > Protopterus > Protopterus annectens. Next base: position 1,670,138,727 of record NC_056725.1, read on the forward strand.
CAACATTCATTCCACAAGGAAAATGATATGTGCTATTGTCGAACTTGAACCATGAATGCCTTTTCGTTAGGCGGATGCTCTAACCACTGCACTATTGGTGTTTTGCTTCATTTATATGTATACCCATGGTTCATAGTTAACCGAACACACGCCTCATCACTTCACTTACACAGCAGGCATCCATTTTCCAGTTTGGGAAAACTGCACTACTACACATGCGCCATTCCCTATTCCCTACTGCTCTAGACCCATGCCGCATGTGACTCACTCCGAGGATATTCAGACCTCCAAAGCCTATAGTCCTGGCACATATGTGTGTTTGATTATCAGGGTGTTCATATGGTCATCCGGGTTTAGGCTTGTCCGACTGGGGACTGGGACTGCCCTGTACCTAGCTGAAAGTCGGACTTAGCACGGGGAGATCGTTTTTCCATTTTTAGCGTCCTACCTGTGGTTTGGGATGCAGAGGTGTGCTAACTATGGCCATCCTGATATATAACAGCAGTAAATATTACGGGGATTTCTGCTGCTGTTTCCTTTCACATTCATTATGACTGCTATATTGTGACCATGTTCATTCTTCATATCTGTATATATATATATATATATATATATATATATATATATATATATATATATATGTGTGTGTGTGTGTGTGTGTGTGTGTGTGTGTGTGTATATCGGTCTGTACATACACATGCAAATACACCTACATGCTTATTTACATTTCCCATACCGTTGAATCACCGCCACTTACCATCGCGCATACACGCTTGCATACCCGCTTACGTCTAGGGTTGCCACCTTTTCAAATGGCCAAAGTGGGGCATTTTCGGGACACACATCAGATTTTACAGGCCGACACATACCCACGGTCAGTACAAAGGTTAGAACTTTACTTATTTGCCTAAATGAAAGCTTATTCTTTAGCAGTTTAGTTGCTTATTCTGTTTCTTGTAACATTTAAGTATTTTACATACAGAAATAACTGTTTTATGCATCTGTTACATAAAATATGGGACATAAGTATTTCCTACAATCACAGGACATTTGCCATTGTGTTATATTTGGTCAGGACACAACTGCCCAAAAAGGGACAGTCCCTCGCAAAGTGGGACAGGTGGTAACCCTACTTACATCTGCTTTAAAGCTCCTTAATCACCCTATATTCGACTGCCACTATGCAAATGTGTAAGGTATATATTCCCGATAATGCACATGGGGAGACGTGCATCATGGTCAGGTGTTTAATCCCGGGTCGTAGGTTCTGCAGGACCGGCTGGAGGCTGAGCAGTCTTGTGGACAACTACTGCTCATACAACTTGTGTCCAGATGTATACATGACTGGACATTATGTTGTGACACCAAGTCTAATGTTTAGAACAGATACTTATCCCATGAGGGATATCCAAAACTTGTGGGGACTGATGACCTTCTTTGGCTTTACGGCAATAAGGTAGGGTTATACATGCAAGGGATACATAGTTTGCAATCCTGAGACTGCCTAGGGTGAGACTACCTACTAGATATGGGTAGGGGTCACTATGTGCAGATATGGCTGCACCTATCTAGCAGCCCAAGTATGGGTGGATTTGGTGAACGTTCAGGAAGGGGGGTGTGCTGTGAAGGGGATGATGGGTATTCAATTATGTATCCAGGTGTGTTGGGGTTGGATGGCTCAGTTCAGGCCAGACCATTATGTGGGTATGTACTGGTAATGTTTCTGTACATGTGTATTGCACTTTTTAATGTTCATATGTTTGTGGGATTGTATTGCGGATGTGAATATTTGTTCTTGGGTTATCTTCCTGATTCACCCACTGCTCCCTCGTAGAGTTCCAGTTCACCTATTGTGCATCCAACCCAGTCTTCCCCTTGGCAAATTATTACATTACCCATCACCCCCCACCCCCATATTCCAATGGTCACCATCCATCCCTTCTCTAGTTGATGGCCCATGGCACAATCAACAGAACACATTGCGTACACTACATATCTCTGGTACCAATATGGTTGTGAGAACTACCATAGCATTTCTGATTATCCACATGCTGTACTTCATGCACAGAGGTACACGCAAATACTTATCTTTCATGACATGGTAGGTAGACCGGGTTAATACCTATTCATCTATGGGCCGTCCTGACAAGGACGACTTGTACCGTGAATGGGCAGATATTGGGCGAATGTTCTGACCATTGGTAGGGTTGCCACCTTTTCATATGACCAGGATGGGACATTTTCGGGACACACATCAGAGTTTACAGGCCAACACATACCGACGGTCAATACAAAGGATAGTACTTTAGTTTCATGCCTAAATATAAGCTTTTATTGTTGTAGCAGTGTAGCTGCTTATTCTGTTTTGTTTACTTGTTTATTCTGTTTCTTGTAACATTTAGGTATTTTATATATGCAAATAAGTATTGTATGGGACTATTACATAAAATATGGGACATAATTATGTCCTACTATCTCAGGACATTTGACATTTATAATGGTTATGGTATGGATACACCTGCCTAGAGGGGGACTGTCCCTCACAATGTAGGACAGGTGGTAACCCTAACCACTGGGCTAGGCTTAGCAATTGGCGGCGCGCTAACACGATGTGTTTCGCTTCCACTTGGTATAACTGTCGACACTACAATGGAATACGGGAACGGGGTTTTAGATATCATTTGTTAGAGGGACAGGGAATCAGTATTCAGCTACGTGCCTTTGTGTTTATTTTTTATTTTTGTGTTCGCAAAAATGTCTTGTATGCTTTGCATACATTTCAGTATCCACGGACGCTGACAGGAGTGATTACTATTAGAGGCAGGCTATACTAGTCAGCATTTTAGGTTGCGCGTATGCAGCCGACATGTTCACCTCCGTGCAGAGCTTAGACACTCCTGCACTCGCACACGTTTCCTATGCACGTGGCCATTATGGCATCGCACCTTCATTAATATGCATGTGGTGCTGCTGCTCCATCTCTACTCCGCACGGTCAGCACAAGGTTAACGCCATCCTTGCGTCAAGCTTCATGAATCCCGGGGAAAGTCTTACCTTAAAAACACACAATAATAAAGGAAAGGAAGGTGAGAAATTTAATGTCATCATTGAAGTATCAAATAGAGAAAACTATAAAGCAGTTAAGACAAGAAGTGCCACTGTTAGGAGAGTATAGAAGAGGGAACAGATCAAGAAAAATACTCAGAAAGATAGAAGTTAAAAAAAACAATGCATAGTATCAGAAGAGATCAGCAGTTATCGTGCACTGTCACAAATAATAAACAAAAAATATCACCACAGGCAGAAAAACTTAGGATATACACAGATAAATATAAAGGAAAAGTACAAAACAAGCAATTCATTGATGACCCAAAAATGTTTTATAGAGAACAGGGAAACAAAGCAAAAGGAACTGAAACACCACCAAAAGAAGAAGAAATAGATACATTTTGGAGAAATGTAGGCTTTGTAAAACAGAACTGGAAACAGTTGCACATCTGGTTGCTATTTGTGATATACTGAATGCAGAAGGACTGCATACTGAAAGGCATAATAATGTGGCAAGACTGTTGCACTGGGGATTGTGCAAACATTATAATATGAAGTAGCTGAAAAGCACTGGAAACATGATCCACAAGGCATCCTAGAAAATGATGAAGTTTATATTACATGGGATCATCCATTACCAGCAGTTCAAAAGATAGATGCAAGAAAAACAGATGTAGCATTAATTATTGAAATTGCTACACCCAGTGACTACAGTGTCTTGCATACAGAGAGACACAAAGTCATAAATTACCAGGATTTGCAGGCAGAAACAAGGGCAATGTGGAAGAAAGATACCCAGACAGTTCTAGTAGTAGTAGGAGCAATGGGTCTTATAAAAAAGAATTTACAATCGTAATTATATATGTTACCAATACATGAAACTCTGTATGAATTACAGAAGAGTCATTACTGGGCATATTGAGGGTACTGCGAAGAGGACTTCTGGCTGACATCAAAGACTGAAAGAATACTAATTTCATGAACGTTAATCATACTTTGACTTAGGAATGGGGTACATTTCCATCATGGTATTAGAAACCCAAAAGATTTGGAGAAATTAAAAAAAAAATAAGAAAACAAACTAATTAAAAAAAAACACAGCATTTCGGAATAGTGTGCAACCTCACACATTTTTAGAAGAACTTCATCTCCTAAAATATATACCTTTATATGACATGTTAGCTCTGTTTAATACTATATTTTTGAAAATCTTAAACGAGCTTGCCCATCTCAGAAAAAATTGAGTGAAGGCCAACACTGCCCCCTGGATGTCCCAAAATACAAAACACCTCATGTGAATTAGAGACAAGGCCTGAAAAAATGGCTGTCCAAAAAATCACAAACAAATCTCCAAAAATTTGGTTAGCTTAGAAACCAAACCAAATAACAAATAAAGCTGGATAAAAAACATACTATATAGACTTGTCAAACAAAATTTACCAGAATCCCAAAACATTCTGATCTTCCATAAATCAGCTGCTAAATCATGGCCATACCACACAACCATCTTCTACACTTAAGCCCAACAACTCTTCCAACATTGCTAATAAATTCAACTCCCATTTTATTAAATCACTCCATCCTTACTCCAAAACTATCCCCATACTAATATCCAAACTTCCACTCAACTTACAAACCATCCCCACAGCCTTTCTTTCCAGATTGTCCACACCACTACTATAAAAAAGTACTTAAGTCCCCTTCTTTAACTACTGACAATCTTCCAAGTGAATACCTTCAGATGGCAGCTGAGGTTATAGACTACCCTATCTCATTTCTAATAAACCATTCCATCAGTGAAGTCTATGTTCTTCTCATCTGAAAAAAAGATGCTGCATCCCCCCTCCACAAAGGTGATCACTCAAGCTAACTCAGAAATTACAGTCCCATAGTCACCTTGTCCCCCATCAAAAGTCCTCAAGAAATGCATCTAGACACAACCCTTACATTATTTCACTCAAAGCACTCTTCTGCCTTTTTAGTGCATGGACTTCACCCCCATCATAGTTTTACTGGCCTAATTAACTTCACCAATGCAGTTAACATAAATAGGAATGAAGGAGAACTTAGTATCAACTCTCTTCTTTGACTTATCTAAAGCTTATGCTACAGTCTCATACTCCGCTCTCCTACACAAGCTCTATAGTCGAGGACTCAACAACACTTCTCTGTCTTGATTCTATAGTTACCTCTGAAATAAATTTCAAGCAGTAAAGTGGCGTAGCGATATCTTATACTTCCTCTCCATCCCAGTTGGTGTATCATGTGTTTCAATCTTGGGACCAATAAAGTTTAACATCTTTATCAATGACCAACATAAAACCTGTAAAACTGCATCCCAAGAACAGTACACTCACAATTCCAAACTTATCTGATCACCAAAGAAAGTCAACAAACTACAAGAACTAACCTAGGAGTTCTTCTCCTCAATAGAAACTTGGTTGGCATGTGCTCAGCTATTTCTAAATACAAATGAATCCAAAATAATCCCTTTTACTACAAAACCTCAGAAAATCCTCTCCGTCATCTCCTCTAATAATACAAAAGGTGAACTTGCCTCACATGCCAAATAACTAGGTACCCACATAGTTGAGGGCCTAAACTTTGATGTCTACATCCATACACAGTGCAAAAGTACACCAAAAACTAAATTCTCTCAATACAGCCAAATCCTACCTCCCAGACATTACAAGAAAATACATTGCCTCCTCCCTCCTCTTGCCTACTCTCACATAACCATGTCCTATCCTCAGTAACATCCAAGTGAACTTGCTAAACAAATTTGAGCAGATACAACAAAGCAGCACAGCTCACCACCAATCTTCCTAAGAGGAACCATTACTGCAAAGCCCTCAGGGAACTAAAGTGGCCAGAATTCCCACACTAACATCCTCCCAACATTCTTTCATCCATAATATCAACAAACCTAATCGTCCCTTACCTACTTCATTCAGATATACAACCCTTCTAGGCTACTATGCTCCTCTGATAAATACTTACTCCAAGTATCTAAATCCAAGTATTGCACAGGTAACTCACTGTTCTCCCACCAAAAAATTTCATCCCTTTAGCACTAAGGTAAGAGTACTCCTTAAAATCTTTTAAAGCATAATTAAAGTCCTACCTATTCAACCCTTGGCTTTGTAAATGTGCTGCACCTGGATAATGAACATCTCTTCTACTCCATATCTTCCACAACCCTCAGCACATCCTCACTCTGTTTGTACTTCATCCATTACCTCTCCTTTTACCTGTCATCCTCTACTTTCTCTTCTACTATCTTTTTCTCTCATATTCATTTCTATTGCCTTGATTTCCCTCTCTTGTAAAATATACTCAGTTCATTAAACTTTGAACCTCATAATCTTATCCGACTATCTCCTGGTCCTATATCTTCTCCTGTATTTTGCATTACTGTCCATTATATTATATTTTGTATTATTGTCCATCTATTTAGTATTTTTTGTATGTACATATATCTTACAATTTTGTTGTATACACAAACTTGTCCAATGGAGCATTTCTCCCCAAGCCACCACAGAAAATGGGATTTCTGTCCAGTCATATTTTCTTGGTAATCAAAAGCAATAAATAAATAAATATATAGATAAATAAAAAATAAATACAAATCTTCTTTATTATTAACAAACATTTTCATCATGAGAACTCAAATACCTTCAGAACATTTGTATCTCAGTCCAGTCATTACTGGAGTCTATCTTTCTGACTCTTTTATTACTACTTCAGCTTCTTCCTTCTTCATCCATCCATACAAACCCACATTCGTATAGTCTCTTTCTTTTATCACCTCACAGTCTTCCTACTGGCCATTGTACAGCTACTCTAAATTACTACATACAACATCTCAACATTTTTTTATTTTCTTTATCATTTAAGCCTATAATTTGTCTGTTTCCCCTATTTATTTTAATTCTTGAAGTTGATGTACCACTCTATCTTTATGTTCATCCCATGCATGCTTGTCATTTAAAAAAAATTATCTTGATTTATTTAGCCTCCATTGACCAGGTTAATCTCACTAGGCTACAGGTCTCTTGTTAGGGG
>NC_056725.1:1670150839-1670160839 GCF_019279795.1 Protopterus annectens
ATTTGCTAGAAAACCACAATTTTATGAAAAAACAGACCAAAAGTATGAGGCAAAAATCTGGACATTCTGTCAAAATCTGTACAGTTGGGAGGTATGGTATGTAGTTTGTGATTTCTGCCTTTGTCCTTTGTGCAAAGGTAAGATGGTTGGTTCCATAAGGTGGGGACATATCTGTGGCTTTCCTTAGTGAGCAGTTTATTAGATTAGAGACAGGATAGGTCAAGACTTAAGTAAGAAGTAAGGAAATAATAGGGATGTTGGAGCATTACTGGGAATTTCTGATGCATGATAAATTTTTAGTAAATGTTTTACCAAGACATCTCTCGAGATCATATGTGAGAGGTAGAAGCATAAGGGACATGTTGGTACATGGATTATTTCCTTTACCAAATCTACCAGTACCTAGAATGTTGATGGAAACAGGTATAATCAAATGTGGGAGATGTCCAGTGTGTCCACACATTGTTAAGTGTTTTGAATGTATTAATAATATTTCCTTTATTCCCATAGACAGATTTTCATGTGAATCAAAGGGGATCATTTACATTTTGAGTTGTCCTTGTAATATGGTCTATGTGGGAGAAACAAAAAGGATATTTTGGTTAAGATTTATGGAACATATTAAGGACATTAAAAATTGTAAAGAAGAAAAAACAATTGCTGCTCATTTTATAAATTCACATAACAATGATTATTCGTTACTGAAGGGAAGCATTTTAGAACAAATTAATTGTTTTTTATGGATGGAAATGTTTTAAAGGAAAAACTTCTATATAAAGAAAGTATTTACATTTTGAAATTTAATACAATGGTCCCTATGGGACTTAATGGGGAACTGAATTGGAGAAGTTTGCTTTAAGGGGTAAACGGTTTAATGAGTTAATTAATTATTTAATTGATGTATAATGTGCATATAAGCTTGATGTTTGATGAGATTTGTATTCCAAGAAGGTGTTTTCACCGAGGCACTAGAATTAAAATAGTTTTATCTGAAGATTTGTGTTTCATTTGGATCTTGGTTGTTCATCCATCGAAGTGAGGAGTGGTGGTGTTGTTGTGTTATAGGTCAGGACTTAAGCACAGAAGGACAAGTTGTAACCCTGTTTAAGAAGCAAGACACAGCCCTGGGTTTATTATGGTTGTAGAGTACATCTGGAAGTATGCAGTTATAAGGTTGGCCACCTTTTCCAGTATCCAGTGTGGTGTATTTTTATGGAAAGGTGAACGTTTGCAAGACAATCGATACTCACAACCAGTTTAAAGCTCTCGACTGCACTTTTTTGCCAAAATAAAAGCTCATACCTGCAGAATTTGATATGTCTGTTGTTTTGTGTAATATTAAGTTATAAGCCTGTTAGTAACCGATGTATTAAAATGCTTTTTCATGTGCATACCTGCTTAGTTATGAGTAGTTATGCCTGGTCTTCAAAACAGCAGCAAAATTACTAACAGCTTTAACATAACTAACCAAAAGGATGGTTACTCATCTGGAATTAACACAATTTCCCCACCAAAATGGAGTCTATTCCTCTATAAGAACTAGGTTTGCCTCAGTTTGGTATAAACAAAATTCCATAGAAACCCTACTAGATGGCAAAAGCTTTTGTTAGTGTTGCATGAGTATGGAGCACCATGTTATATCACTTTCTAAACATAGTTGAAGAATAAATATATAATAATAATAATAATAAGTTGAAGAATAGATAACAGGTATTAGAAGAGGAACAAAGCCGCAATATTGGCCCCTATAAGAAACAGCTTGCTTAATATCTCTTGACAATTTAGCTAATTTTGTGCTGACAATTGGTTCCTATCTGTAAAAATATTGTGTGAACTTTTCTGCCTTCCCACTTCCTAGACTGACATATTATTTCTGCCTCATATTTATTTTGTACTTTTTCATAAAATTGTGTTTTTCTGACAAAGTTTCTGTCATTTTGGTGTCAGTGAAGTATTGTGCAGACTTTGGCAAACTACCAAGGAGTCATTGGGACAAATGTTTCATTTTGATGTTAGTGAAGTGCTTGTGCATGTTTGGCCAAACTACCGAAGGAATTTCTGGAAGAAATGCTTCACTATGGTGCTTGTGCATACTTGGTGAAACTGCTGAAGAGATCACTGGGGGAAATGTTTCCTTTTGTTGCTTGTGCATACTTGGACATACCACAGAAGGGATTGCTGGGGGAAATATTTAATTTTAGTGCTTGAGCATGCTTGGTGAAACTGCTGAAGAGATCACTTGAGAAATGTACATTTTCCTTAGTCAAAGTGTCCATGCTCTACCCCCATGCATACTCAGTACTAGATGGCAAAACTTGGTTTGTAAGCATTCCAACTAAATTATGTGGAGTTCCCTTTAAGAGTAATCCTTTATTTCCAGCATGATATTTCAATGTGTGTGTGTGTGTGGGGGGGGTGTTTGTCTGGTACTACAAATTGTATTCAGCTCTGTTTGTTATTTCCACAGCTAAAATGTATTCTAGCAATCTCTGCAATATACTTCTGTTAGTGACAAACGTTCTGGGGGCATTGCGTAGTAAAACAAAATGAAGCCTGTGAATAAAGCTGTGTGAAGTCAGCATTACTGGCTTGCTTCACTTTACTCAAAGATAATATATGCTTTCTTTGAAAGGAAAGCATGAATATTATCTGTGTTTAGGCAACGTCTTTGAAAAAAAGTTAAATGAGCAAGACTCCTTTCCTTTAGTGTAGGGAATGCTCAGTGTACCAACATCCCCATGCAATACCACTGGTGGAAAATGTACATGGGAAGACATGAAGTCTGCACAGAAGGCACATCAACTGAAAACCAAACTGTACAGCAATGTGAAGCAGCAACAGTCATTGTCATGCCACTGGTTGGCAACAATAATTAAAATGATACGCACAGATACATATACACACTCACACATATTCATGCACATACAACAAAACACACACATGCATGCACAGTCATGCATAACATATACTAATGAATATGCAGCAAGCTCTATCACACATACACACACACACACACACACACACACACACACACACACACACACACACACACTCTCTCTCTCTCTCTCTCTCTCTCTCTGTCTCTCACCCAGACTCTACAAACAAACATACTCACACACATATTACAAATACATACACATGCAGAAGCAGCAAGCGCATACACACACAGTCAAGCACACACATACACTCACACACACACTACAAATGCACACAGAAAACACGCACACTCCATTTATATTTTCTAAGAGAAAAAAAATAAATCACTGGGATTCAGATGGAATGTTTATTTACAATTTTACTTTTTTATTGAGGCCTACCTGTAATTCTTTTCTATCTGCAATGGGATTGTATGTTTTCACTACAGAAAAGTATTAACCCCACAACATATTATAGTTTTCATTTATTACTTATTTCTTGAGTGTTTATGGCACTACATGGGTTTATAGAGTTATGCTGGACCCTTTACTATTTGGAATCTATTTCTTAGAAGTCTAGGTAAAAGGAAATGGCCTGTGGGAACATGGGTATAACATGGCTAGCCTGGTAAAGGTCCTATGGCCATCAGCATAGTAACCTCCTATATATCTGTAAACCCTTGATAGGTTCATAGGTAGGTACTAGGCTATCTGTCCGAGGGCATTTATAAGCCTAGCCAGAGTGCGTCGGCTTTCACTGCCCCATTTATTAATTAACTGATCCTCTGTCAAGCAGAGCCAATGAAATGATCCCAGGGGCGTATTTTCTGTTACCCATCCACTCATCAAGGTTTCTCTTGAAGAGTGTTAGTGAGGGGCTCTGCCTAATGTAGTTTGGAATTTTGTTCCAAAGCATGGGGAGTCTCTGTGACAGGAATCTATCCCTCCAGAATGTTCTATTTATTGTTGTGGTGAGGTTTAGCTCACTAGAGCGTGTGGCTCGCAGTGACTTGGATTTCTTTAGGTGGAGCATGTCCATCAATTCTGAGTTGGACATGGTTTTGTAAGTCAGGCAGAGATCACCACTGAGTAAGTGATATGCCATTGAGTACAGCCGGAGTTTTTTCAGTCGAGCTGCATAGGGCATATGTTTGAGGCCAGCAATCCTCTTGGTGAGGTACTTTTGTGGTCTTTCCAGCTGTTAGAAGTGTCTTCTGAGGTACATCCCAAATGGGGCATTGTACTCTATGATGGGTCTGATGAGTGACAAGTAGAGGGGCACTATAACCTCTTTATTTCTAGATGTGAACCCTTTAGTAATTAGATGAGCCACATAGAAGGATTTCCTAACTACTTTAGCAATATGATTGTCAAAGGAGAGATTACTGTCTACCTGGATCCCCAGATCTCTTATTACCTCTTCTGTATTAAGAGGGCTGCCACCTATGTGGTAATTTGTGGGTGTTTTGTTTTTCCTAGATGGGATGACTATGCATTTTTTGGCATTTAGCTTGAGGCCATGGCTTTGACACCAGGTGTCCGTCTCAGTAAGGCCCTTTTGGAGGATGTCTGTGTCAGCTGGAGAGTCAGTTATGGCTCCCATTTTGCAGTCATCAGCGAACTTGGTTAGCCATAGCCCTCCTGTGTTTGCCTGTACTTCTGAGAAGTATATGCCAAACAGTAGGGGTCCCAGGACCAAGCCTTGTGGGACACCACTTCTGACTGGTTTAGAGTCGGACCTGGAGCCTGTTATTCTTACCGTGTGAGTTCTGTCTGTAAGCCAGTTGGCAACCCATCTCGTGACATAGGGGTTTATGTTCAGGCTGGTGAGTTTTTCTATAATACTTGAGTGGGGAATGGTGTTGAAAGCCTTGGCGAGGGCAAGGTAGGCTGTGTGAACCACCTTTCCCTCATCTATGTCCTTGGTGGCTGTGTAGAAGAAGTCAACCAGGTTTAGTAGGCATGATCTGCCCTTATCAAAGCCGAACTGGGTCGAGTCAAGTGTTTGGAGGTTCCCAATGTCTTTGTTAATGAGTTCTATGATGATGCACTCCATAGCCTTGCAGACCAGGCTAGTCAGGCTTATGGGGCAATAGTTATCAGAGTCAGTTGTGGCCCCTCCTTTGTGGAGTAGAATAGCCATTGCTGTGTGCCATTCTATGGGCATGTAGCCTGTGGAGAGGCTGAGGTTGAACAGCATGTTAAGGTGGGGGGTTAGTTCGTTCTGTAGTTCATGCAAGACACAGCCTGGGACACCATCTGGCCCCATTGACGCTGTGTTTTTGGCTTTTGAAAGGGCTGTTTTCACCTGTGCATCTGTGATTTCCAGGACATTATACTTTTCCGGTATTGTTGTGGGCCGTTTTGGGGGTGAGAGGGGGGTGAAGTTTGTAATAAATCTATCTGCCAGGATGTTGGCAATATCAGTAGGTTCAGTATATTTTGTGCTATTTTGCACTAGTTCAGTGCATATCTGCGAGTTGCCACTTAGATTCTTAACATAGCTAAAGAAGGCTTTGTGGTTATCTTTTGAATCCTTGGCTATTTTTCTTTCGAAGTTAGCCTTAGATGATTTTATGAGGGACCTTAGTTTCTTACTGATACTGATCAGGGTTGTCTTTCCTTCTTAGGATTTGCTTTTTTCTGAACTAGTTTCCTCCTTCTATTGTATAGCCTGTTTTTGGCAAGGGTCCACCAGACTGGTTTCTTTCTCTTACAGGAGTGAGCCTTGGTCTTGCTAGGGATGGCACGATCCAAGCATCCTTGTAGATGCTCACAGAGTGCATTTATAAAGGTTTCTGCATCTTGGGCAGCATTTCCCTTTAGCGTGGGGGCTGTGAAACTTACCGCCTCTGTCTTAAGTAAGGTGAAGTTTACTTTAGAAAAGTTTTTTACTGTGGTTTTCTTAGTTGGGGGTGGTAGTGGGGTGTGGACATCCAGAGTGATTAGTTTATGGTCTGATCTAATCAGTGATGGGTTGACCTCCAGTGTGGAACACCTGGCATCCATGTTGGTGTTGACCAGGTCCAATATGTTTTCACCTCTGGTAGGGGAGTTTACCAGCTGCTCCAGGGTGTTTGAGTTGATGAATTCCAGGAAGAGCTGGGCCTGAGAGTTTGTACTCGAGTAGTTTTCCCAGTTAATGGTAGGGTAACTGAAATCGCCCAATATCAGGGTGTTTAGTAGGACCTTCATGTTTTCCAGTGTCTCCAGAAAGGTGGAGTGGTGGTCTTGGGTCATGGAGGGTGATCTGTAGCAGGCCACAATTTGCATTGCAGATTTGCCCGATGTTAGTTGCACATGGATGATCTCAGAGGTATCATGCTGCACCACTAACCTGGAGGTGTAGGTATCCTTGATGAATATGGATACAGCCCCTCCTTTTGTGTTTTGGTCCATGTTCTGTGGCTGAAACATGTGGTATGAGTTGTAGCCCAGTAGTGCTGTGGTGCTCTCTGGAGCCTTGAACCAGGTTTCAGTTACTGCACAGATGTCGACGTTCTCCATACTGAGGAGTGCTTTGAGCATGTGCATTTTGAGATTTCAACTCCTGGCATTGAATAGCATAACCCTCAGTTTTTTGTTAATTGTGCTGTTTATAGTTTCATAGTTTCATAGTATAGTACTAGGCTATCTGCCCTGGGGCATTTGTAAGCCTAGCAATAGTGATGTGGCTTTTGCCACCCCATGAAATGGTACAAAAAATGTACAGAATAAATTTAGAATACTGTGCCTCTGTCTAGTAGTAACACAATAAAGGTCCCCTTATATAATAGAATTAGTTTACTGTGCCCCTGTCTAGCAGTGACACAGATGTGACCCCTGGGGTAAACTTACGATCTCCCATCCACTCATCAAGATTTCTCTTGAAGAGAGTCAGTGAGGGGCTCTGCCTAATATGAACTGGGATCTTGTTCCAAAGCATGGGAAGCCTCTGGGTTATGAATCTATCCCTCCAGCATATCCTATTCATACTTGTGCCGAGGTTTAAGTCTTTAGCTCTCGTGGTCCTGATGGATTTGGATTTTTTTGAGGTGGAGCATGTCCATCAGATCCTGATTGGACATGGCCTTGTACGTCAGGCAGAGATCACCTCTGAGCAGGCGGTATGCTACTGAATAGAGCTGAAGTTTCTTTAGTCTGGCAGAATAAGACATATGTTGGAGACCCTTGATCCTCTTGGTGAGGTACTTTTGTGGTCTCTCCAGCTGTTGCAAATGCCGGGTGAGGTACATACCAAATGGGGCATTGTACTCAATCATAGGTCTGATGAGGGAGGAGTATAGGGGTACAATGACATCCTTGGATCTGGATGTGAATCCCTTCATGATGAGGTGTGCAAGGTAGAATGTTTTTCTAACCACTTTGGCAACGTGGGTGTCAAATGAGAGGTCGCTGTCGACTTGGGTCCCTAGGTCTCTGATTACTTTTTCCGTACTCAATGGGTTGCTGTCTATGTGATAATTTGTGGGTACTTTGTTTTTCCCAAAGGGGATGACTATACATGGAGATGGGTTTGACTTTTGAGCCTTGCCTAAAAAGATCACTATGGGGGCAGCAAGAGCCTTTGCCAGTATTCGAAAGCCTAGGGGTGACAGGTGCAAGCCATCTCTTGCAAAGCAATGTGGCTTGTCGAGCATGTCATCCCAGGCTGACAGATACTGGATCCCCTTTGAATAACACCAGAAGCTTAGCCAATTGTTGAAATTGATCATTTTTTTCTTTATACTGAGATATCATTCTTGGTGAGGGCAGGATGATACTCAGGGTCAGGGTCATACCAGCCTGGGCTACATGATGAGAGAGTTCTTCCATGTCTCTTTTCATGTAGTCCAGGGAGGTACATCTCAGGTCATTCACACCAACATGAACAATGACAGAGTCATATTTGTACTTGTTCTGGAGAGACCTGAGTGCTTGCATTATGAGGCGGATTCTGGCTCCCAACAGGCAGCTAACAGTAACCTTCTGCTTGTCCAGCCTAATGAGTGGGACGTCAGTGTGCCTGACTATAGAGTCACCTATTACTAGTGTGTTAGGTATGTTATTTCGCCTTAAGAGCTGTGATTGTGCGGCACACTGATTTTGTGTTTTATGTGTTGTCTGGTTTGTGATGGGAGGTGCAAGTTGTTTGTGTGTCTGCTTTGGAGGTCTCTGATGCTTTTACAGGTTTTTATTTAGAGCCTCCAAGTATGATTTTGTGTATTTATGTGTATTTTTTGCCAGTGCTGGTTTAGTAGGTCTATGTGTTGCTGGAGGTGTGGTGCAAGTGTTAACCTTCTCCTCTTGACTGTCTGTTCCAGTCTTGGGTGGAGACAGCTTAGCCTGCAGTTTGGCTGTATAATTGCATTTCTCGCATATGTTAGTGTTTTGTGGTAGGAGGAGAAGGTTGTCTGTGTACATCAGGCAGTTATAACATTGCCTCAGGATACTCAGATTCACCAGCTGGACTGGAGAGTACACCTGAAATTGCCCTTTGGTCATGCCTGAATAGTAGGGTGAGCTGCTTAATCGCTTGGTTGGTGAGGGGTGAATAAAGAGCCTTGCCCTGTTAAGTAATCAAGTGTCAGGGTATATTAATGCTTGCTATTAGGTCTGAGCAAGTGCTGGGCTGTAGGATGCTTTTTGAGTGCTTAAGTTGAGAGTTAGACTAGTTTCTAGGGAAAAACTGAAGAGGAGACTTAGTGGAGTCGGGAATAATTTAACCCTAGCTAAGCAGCACTGTCCGGCACGCAACACTTTGCAAACACAGTTTTTATAGCAGGGAAATGAAAGAGATAGAAATTACCCAAAAATGCCAGTAAACTACTAACTTCTGGGCTGGAACCACTCTTCCAGGGACAGATAGACTGCTCAAAGCTCCCCTCTTTCACAGGTGAACAGAGAAACTTCCTTCTATCCAAGTAAGTTATGGACAACTCAGAAACTTGTAAAAACAGCCCTGAATTCAGCACTAGCCTGAAAACTGGACTATACTAGCTTAGAAAGGCAGGAAACAAGGAATTTTTTTTTTTAAAAAAAGATAAGGCAAAAACAGTAAAAAATACACTTAAAACAGCTTTAAACAACTAAAAACGATCAGAAAAGGCTATTGCACTTTAGTGTACAGCCTACAACAGTTAAACAAATTATTTAAACAAAAAATGACTTTTTAAGAGTGCAGGCAGTCAAATAAGTACATTATGTGAAAAAACAAGCTTTTAAATCACAATAAATGCTGTAAAATCGGCATTTAGGCGGAAAACAGTTAAGTACAGCAAGAAAGTACAGAAAACTGATACTTAATCACTCCAAAGTCTCTCTTCTAAGCTAGAAGGCTTGTATGAGTTTAAGGCTTTCTAGTACTTCCCAGTAGGTTAGTTACAGGACAGATGAGAAACAAGCACAGATGTGGTCTTTTAAGCCAGAAAGTTGAAAGAGATGGACAAATTGGCCAAATGGTCAATAAACTACAATTTCTGGGCCAAGAACCACTCCTTTTGTGATAGACAGGCTATCTAGTGCTTACCACTCCCACTGATAAGCTAGAAGGCTTGGGTGGCTCAGAAGCTTACTAACAATCCTGGATACAGCAACTCTGTAACCAGAGTAGGCTAGTTATAGGAAAGGTGGCAAACATGCGCAAGTGCGACTTTCAAACCAGAAAGTTGAAAGGGATGGAAAAAACTGCTCAAACAGCCAATAGCTACAATTTCAGGGCCAGCGACCTCTCCTCTTATGGTAGATAGGCTACCTAATGCTTACCACTCCCACTGATAAGCTAAAAGGCTTCCCTCCAACACGGAAAGGCTTGGGGGGCTCAGAAGCTTACAAAGAGTCCTGGATACAGCAAATCTGTACCTGGACTAGACTAGTAACAGGAAAGGCAGGAAACAAGTGCAAACATAGACTTTTAAATCAGAAGGTTGAAAGAGATGGAAAAGCTTCCCAAATGGCCAATAAACTATAATTTCTGAGCCAGAAACCACTCCTCTTGTGGTAGATAGGTTACATAGTGCTTACCACTCCCACTGATAAGCTAGAAGGCTTCTCTCCAACACAGAAGGGCTTGGGGGGCTCAGAAGCTTACCAACAGTCCTGGATAC